>NW_022991743.1:0-57225 GCF_902827175.1 Gymnodraco acuticeps | reverse complement strand
AGGCAGCTTTTTTGTTGAAAACATATAAATATTGTATGATAATGCTACTTTGAAACATGCAGCACATGTAAGTTCATCACAACAGACTACTACCTTCAACACACACACAGTCAAGTGTCATAGATACAGTGGATGGAACAGAATGTGGTAGCAGCCTAAAGTAACGCCCTGACATTAAGCTACTGCTGTATCTTTGTAACATGATATTCAGTGTAAGCAGCGTGGGTGGATTCATGGTGGACTTCCCCTCACCATTCTTCTCATGCTCAGCACACTGTGGGGCTGTGGCTGTGCATAGCCTGCTGGTGACTGTCTGGCTGCATTAGCATCAAATGGACTTCCTGCTCAACTCTCTGGAGAGCAGCCGAACACAGCTCTCTTAAAACCTGTTAAGCCCTGAGCCTGTTTTTCAGGTCTCAGGCTCGAAAATGACATTCCCAGAACAAATGACCATATCTTCACTTCTAAAAGGGTTAAATGAATCATCTTTTTTCTCTGGCCCCCCTCATTCGATTTTGATAATTGATCTCTCTTTTTAACCGTTAGAGCCAATGTAATCGAGGGGAAGTTCCTAAAATCCATCTAAACATTACCCATTGGTGAATGAGTGCTGCGCAGCCAGAATGCCCCGGAACCGGAAGTTGTGATACACTCTGATGGTGGCTACCATTAGCAGCTAATATAAAATCTCTGATTTTTACATAAAAATGTAATTATGGATTATCTATAATTTTTTCAAAGTGACAGACACATTGGATTAACCTATGGATTAACCTTCAGCAGCATTTGTATCGTTTTAATGCCATTGAACACGACTTTTATTAGCTTTTCTTTTTAATGACTGATTTTAAATGCCATTTTCTTAATGTCTTTCATTTTTTGTAAAGCACTTTGAATAGCCTTGTGTTGAAAAGTATTATATAAATAAACTTGCCTTGCCTTGCCTTGCCTTTTGATCAGAATAACACCTAAGGTGAGACGATCTCCCGTGAATGCTCTGTAAAGCTACGTGTTGTGATGTCTGTGTTTGCTTCCCCTGTCGCAAGTTCTGATCACTCAGTGATGATACTAATACCTATATAATCTGTGGAGTCTCATCTTTAATCTGATATATTGTATGTGCAGTTACGATAAGCAATAAGGGTATTTTTACCTTGAGTTCTGTGCGTTAGAATTGTTTCGCTCAGGGGTAACTTAGACGCTTCTTCTGAGACTTGTGTTTTGTTTTGGTAAACATGTTTCATATTGTCAGCTAACTGAGTTTCTTCCCGTTAATCTGGTATGTCACATTAATAAGTTTTTATATTTTTATATTAAGAAGCCCTGAGACACAGTTTTGTGAAAGAAAAACCCGCAGCCCCCTCTACTGGGGGCTCTCGGGTTTAACAGGTTAAAGATGCATCAATGAAAAATCAATGTAGGGCTGCATTACTTCCTGTGTGTTATTTCATTTCATCGTTTATTTGAACAGGGACAATGCACATTAATGAACACTTAATACAAATGATGCGTCAAGTGTAAATATACCATGTTTTCAACACACTCACTCCCTGAACGTCCAGGAGCGACGCTTGGGCAGGGTCCTTTGGCGTGCAGTTGTGACGCACTAAGTCTCCTTCAGCTTCATAAACGGAAGCAAAGAGCTTTCAACTGATTGCAATGTATTCCCATCGGTGGCGGTATTTGACACTCATGGAAGCACCGCATCCGTCCATGTCGGCGGCAGTTAAAGGCAATGTGAGCGTCCATTCCCATTGGATAACGGATAATTGTACACCCTGAAGTAAGTATTCTCCTTACTGTCGATTAATTTGACAGTGATATCTGCACTACTCATCAACTCAAAAACACCAGATTATCCTTGTTAATTACACAACATTGATTGGTTTAAATTGTGTACAATGCTTTTGTATTTTTCCCCTTCGATTCGGAGAAACAAATATTTTTCGGAGTTTAGGATGGCAGAAGACACTACACTACCCATGCGCTTTGCTTCACAAACCCTGTGATTAGTCCCTCAAGCTCTGTGATTGGATGTTGGAGTGGCAGTGCGCGAAGTTTACGCCGAGCGTCAAACAGCATTTTGAAATGGAATGCAACCCATCGACGGCACACTAACCAAAACAGGAATCAAACGTGTCCTACCTAAGATATTTGATAGTTGGTGCTTGAGAAGACAAAAAATGTATCTGCAGATCCTTATAAAGTATATTCATTACTCGTTATTCTCTAATCGTTCATCAACAACTGTATATAATTGCTATTTTGCACATCCCTTTCAAGATTTTCTAAGGTTTATTGACATATTATATACACAACTATGGTGTAGTTATGCAATGAATGAAAAACTTGGGTCATAGGTTCCTCAACAAGACATCTATCAATATGTGTGTACCTCCACCATTAAACTGTCATATTCTGCACATTTCTTATACTATCTACATACATCTTATAAGAGTATAATAAATATGTAAAATGTCAGTTAAAATAAGTTCTTCAACATAGTTAACTTTGCAGGAAAGTTGATTGTCAAGTCCCAAAACAAACCATGCAATATATTAAATGTTAAGTACAGGCTTAATATTTATCAGATACCCCCAAAGCTTTTTGCTTACATGTATTTAAAAGAAGACCTTAACCTAAAGTATTATTTAATGTTTTAATAAAGCCTAATTAGTTTGTTTTGCACCTCCTCCTATTAATATCTTTGTACATCCGGCACTAAACTGTTTTATTCTAGATATCATTTTCTTCTTGATATGTTCTATTCTATATTTATATCATTGACCTTCTACTTTCCTCCTATTTAGTATGTACTCTTAATATTTAAATGTTTTCATAAAATATAACACATTCAAAAGTGCTTTACAAAAATGAAAGACATTAAGAAAAAGGCATTTTAAACAGTCATTAAAAAGCAACACAATCTACCTGCATTGCAATTACTCTAAACGTGTAATAACGTGTTTTAACCAGAACACAATTTAAACCAATCAATGTTGTGTAATTAATAAGGATAATCTGGTGTTTTTGAGTTGATGAGTAGTGGAGATATCACTGTAAAATCAATCGACAGTAAGGAGAATACTTACTTCCGGGTGTAAAATCCTCACACTCACAGACATTGCCTTTAACAGCCGCCGACATGGACGGATGCGGCGCTTCCCTGAGCGTCAAATACCGCCGCCGATGGGAATACATTGCAATCAGTTGAAAGCTCTTTGCGTCTGTTTATGAAGCTGAAGGAGCCTCGGTGCGTCACAACTGCACGCCACGGGACCCTGACCAAGCGTCGCTCCTGGACGCTAGGGAGTGAGACTGTGTTGATATTTTAGCTTTGAGCTAATTTCCATCCGCAGTCCCTCACATAAAACATTTAAGAACATGACATTTATAAACATAGCAAAAACAAAATACATGATATGCAAAAAGGGCAAAAGAGCAAGAGCAGCATACACAAGTATTTACCACATGGCAGTACAATGTAGCAGCAACGACATATAAAGTGCAAGAGAAGATACAAGAGCTACATAAAGTGCAAGAGGAGATACAAGAGCTACATAAAGTGCAAGAGGAGATACAAGAGCTACATAAAGTGCAAGAGGAGATACAAGAGCTACATAAAGTGCAAGAGGAGATACTAGAGCTACATAAAGTGCAAGAGGAGATACAAGAGCTACATAAAGTGCAAGAGGAGATACTAGAGCTACATAAAGTGCAAGAGGAGATACAAGAGCTACATAAAGTGCAAGAGGAGAAACAAGAGCTACATAAAGTGCAAGAGGAGATACTAGAGCTACATAAAGTGCAAGAGGAGATACAAGAGCTACATAAAGTAACCCCTGTGTTAAAGTGCATTTAGCGGTGATTGAACGTCTGGTTGTTTCTCAACCGTTCTTTGAGTTGACCTTTGAAGCTATTGAGAGTGGGACAAAACTCAAGACATTTTGTTTTTCAAGGATGGAAAAAGAAAGCAAATGTACAGTGTTGTTCCGACACTCCACATATACATAAGATATGTATTTATCTTGTGAACTATAGCATATGCGTTCTCCAAACATGCAATGCAGTTTATTCAGTACAGGTTTATTTTGTTAATTTACATTTACGATTCTCTGTGGGAGGCTCTCATTTCTTATTCATATATTCCGCACAAAAGCATAGGCCTACAACCACAGTGAGTTAAGAGGGGAACATAGGTGGCCATGCCTGAATCCTATTGCTTTAGGGTGATCATTTCACCTAAAAAGCCCACATAATATAAATGCAGATATTCCACTATACCTTTGTATTATCTTAGGGTAATGAGGAATTGTAATATCAAATTTGTCCTTTTTCGATTTTTTAACCCAGAGAGAATGTACTCAACATTAAAAGTATATTTGTGAATTGGTGATGCTGACTCTGAGCAACACACTCTCACTCCATAATCGTCCAGGAGTGACGTTTGGTCAGTGTCCGTGGCGTGCAGTTGTGACGCTCCTAGGCTCCTTCAGCTTCATAAAGGGACGCAAATAGCTTTCAACTGATTGCAATGTATTCCCATCTGCGGCGGGATTTGACGCTCATGGAAGCACGGCATTCGTTTGTGTCGGCTGCCCTTAAAGGCAATGTGAGCGTCCATTCCCATTGGATAACGGATAATTGTACACCCGGAAGTAAGTATTACGTTTTTTGTTTTTTTTTGGGGGCCCTATGCAAGATGCTGTTTGGGGGCCCTAGTTTTTACAGTTTTTTAACTACAATGGGGGGGATTCCGAAGCCTTTAAGATGATCTGTGGAGATGCATCAATCTGTTACACTTTAATAGGAAAACAGGCTAATTTCACGAAAACCAAGCAATTGAATATTACAAAAAATGATATTAAAAAGGTATAAGGCTCCTCTATGTCAATAAATGCAAGAGATGCAGCATTTTCTCAACAACGTTTAATTTACATTTTTCGTCTTCCTCAGACGTCACTCATTGGCTGACAGCCCAACGATGATTTGGACTTTATTACCCCAAAAACCCAAGCCACAGCTTTGCTATCATTGCAGTTTAGTCGTGTTTATATCCTACATTGGATTTGTAAGCATATAATGCTTCACCGAACACTCACAGGAGGGGACTTGGCTGTCTACAAATAAAGACGGCTCATTTTAATTCTCTCCAAATATATTGAGGCTGAACCTGAACTTTGAATTCTCTGCTCCCATCATAATCTTGGCGATCTTGCTAAAATTGTGAATGCAGAATTAGAAATACTATGTAACTGGTTTGCAGTTAATACATTATCCCTTAATGTGGCCAAAACAAATGACATGTTATTCAATACAAAGTCTCAGAGTAGAGACTATTATACGGATTTGCAATACCGAGATGGAAAAAGTTTGTGCATGTACATTTTTAGGACTGCTTGTTGACGAAAAACTCAATTGGAAGCACCATATAAATTATGTACAGACTAAACTGTCAAAAACAATAGGTATTTTGTATCATACTAAGAACATTCTTGAAGAAAAATACTCTTTATAACAGTCTATTTCTCCCTTACCTTTAAAAACACGTACTCAACAAATCTACAAAAATCTACAAAAAATAATAACATCCCAAAATAAAGTATTACGAAGAGTCTGTGGTGTTGGTAAATATGAACACACAACTACCATATTTTAAAAAAACTCAATCTATTCAAATGTGTTGAGATAGTACAGCTTAAAACAGTACTGATTATGCACAACATTTTCCATAACAAAATGCCTAATAATATTCAAAAGCAGTTCCAAACCACAGCGTGAACATATGAATGTAAAAAAAGTCACTTGAAAATAAGTGTTCACAATGTTTATATGCAATTATGCATATATTATTATTATTCATTTGCCAAGTACATGTGTACCTATTTATATATAGTATTTTAATTTCCAAAAAAAGATAGTTGAAACTGCTATTGACATGTGCAGAAAATGACCCTATATCTAGTTTTCATTTATTGTTTTCCTGCCCTAACTTTTATTAATTTTTTTCTCCTGTTTTCTTCATTTCTTTGTACTCCTTCATTTCTATACATTTTTAACGCAATAATGCCGCTGTATTAGGATGATGCACGGGAGGGCTACTTTCCACAAACTATGCTTCAGCCCTTCCGCTTCTATTCATTTTGTTCATCTTTGTGTGTATGAATTAAACTTTTTTTGTTTTTCGGATGAATAAAAAAAAAACGTTCAGCTTGGGGGCCCCCTAGTGGCCGCGGCGGCCCTATGACCCCGCATAGTCCGCCTATAGGAAGAAACGGCCCTGCCCTGGACAATAGTTATATACTGTGAATGCAGTCCATGCAGCATTACAAAGGAAATGGATCATATGGCAGACAAACATTTTGTTTAAGTGTAAAAGGTCAAATCTCTGTCTTTTCTTTTACATATATTTTGTTTTGTATGCTAGTGGTTAGAATGGAGTAAGAGTAAATAAATACTCTCTCAGAAAAATCAAATAAGGCTTCATCTCTGTTAAAAGTATTTGTGTTTTGCTTCTTTCTCAGCTGAGCCTTTGTACTTTCCAGTACCTTTTACAACACCAAGGTGTAACCTGCAGTCAGACAAACACATTGCCTGACACATTTTGATTTGTATCGTGTCTATGGCCTCAAAGGGTGTAGGTTTGCAGCAGAATGTGAGCCTGGCTGAATGCTGCGGCAGTGGGTCAGTAACCTGATCTGAGAGTGAATCAGTGTTTCTACTTGAGCCCAGCTGCTCCAGTCTGACACCTGTCCGGCCCCCTGTCACATCCCCACAATATTCATAGGACCAGTCAACTATTCCCCCAGCTGACGCATTATGTTTATTTCAATGAATGTAAGTGATAGTTTATAGTTTTCATACTTAAAGGTGGGGTAGGTAATTTTCGAGAAACCAGCTCGAGTGCGCTAGAATTTGAAAATACACGACCGGAAAAAATCTGCCACTTCCTTACAGAGCCCCTCCTCCAACACACACGAACGCGCACATGACCAATGAGGGCACGAGATAAGTTTGTGCACAGATGGAAGACTGACAGGCAGGTAGGCCATCCAGTTACTTTAGAATGATTGGTCGTGCTTTTTACAGCGCCACGGCTTCCACAGATGACGTTTTTTTATGTATTTATTGTCAAAGCATTTAATATGTTCCTTGCTATCGGGATGTTAAGAGCATTCCATGGAATATAACAAAAAGTGTTTCTGAAATAAATTATATACCCCAACTTTAACTGTTCCATATTATTACACAGTTCATTTTCTTATATACTTAGATTTGTTATGCTTCCATCATTTGGAACATGTTCAAAACCCTTTGATTGAATCTAATAATTATCTAAAGCTGTCCCCCTGAAATATGAAATAACCATTTTGTGGTCCATTTGTTTCATGTTTTGTTGTATTTTTGTTAGTTTTTTTAACATTCAGGACGGTGCACAACTGAGAATCAGCACATGAAAAATCAAGGGCATTCTTTCCAGAAGAATCTCCCACAAACCATCTATTGACAGTGACAGTTTCTGTGTTTGTTGTTCTGTCCAAATGACATCGGTGACGTCACAGTAATTTGTGGTAAAGCATTGTAACGTCATATTGTAGTGTGACATCTGTATGTGACATCTGTATATTGTAGTGTGACACCAGCGACATCTGTTTCCTCTCTGTGATATTGATCTAGGTGCTTTAGGCTGAGTGCTGCAGTGTTTCGAGAGATGCTGAGTCATGGGAGACAGCACTGCTTCAACAGGGCTTCAGAGATACAGGGTGTGGTACCGTAATCACTGTAAGCACACTGTAGGAGGAGCTCCATCATGAAGTACTGTACTAAGACAAAGACAAAGCATAAAACGGCAACATCTCCTCCCAGGTATTCATGCATTAAGCTACAGCTGATATGCTCAAGCTGTCAGCACAAACCACTCAATGCCCTTCATCCCCCTAAAAAAAGCGATCTATGAATTATTAATAAATAATAGCACAAGTCAACAGTCTGAAGAGGAACAAAGAGATATGCACAAAGTCCTGGGGATGTCCTTTAATCCTGTTTGTCTCAGTCACTGTTATTACTGAAATAAGCTGACATGTTAGTCAGGTCAAGTTAGTTGGTACTGAGTTCATGCATCCACATAAAGTGGTGCAGTGCTGGTGCATTTTGTAGGCCAACCCCAGAGTAAACATTGCAAGGGCTTCTTCAACAAAAAGCAATATGAGTTTTCCATTGGATCCAAAAAATAAACTGCTCTGTGAGGTATGACGCAGCAGTCGATTACACTAAATGATAACCTAACCTGCGAAGTAAGTGACAAAGCTAATGATTAGCAGGCCAGTTTACCATGTTCATTAGCCTACTTTAGCTTTTTAATATGCAATTGTGTGCATAACTCAGACAACCAAAAAATATCAAAATGAAAGGCTTCAGCAGCTGTACCTTGGTGGACGGTGTCTGCAAGTCAAATGTTGCCCTTTAGTTTCAGCAAGCAACTGAAAATGACCAGGCCCACTGCAGAGAATGGCTACAGAAAGTATCCTGACTCATCCTCTCTCTGACATAGCACTGTGATGTTGCAAACAGAGGCCTTTGTGTGTCAGATTACAATGCGCACACAGAGGAGACTATGAGCATGACCTACATACTGTATGGGAAGCATAGCAGACAGTGGTGTTCCTGTAAAGAATATCTAGGCCCAGGCTGTTGAATACAAGATAGACGTACTACATGAATAACTATTCATACACCAATGAAAGCCTTTACCAGTCTGTGCAATAATTAATCTACATACAAATGTATGGCATTCATAGATACTGTGCTGACGGCTGGGTAGGACTATCTAAAGCTTATATGCATCCCTGAACTAAGGCCAGAAGTCTGCAAAACCGAGTAGGAAAGCTTATCGTCACGCCAACAGCAACCCGGTATTGATACTCTCCCAGTTGTTAAAGACATGGCAGCAGACATAGGAGCACTGGTGACACAGCACTGGTGACACAGCCTATAACTATTACAAGCCATCAGCCCTCATTCCACAACTCTGCTTTCCACCCACAATACAGTACCATTTCAAAACATTGTCTCCAGGAATCCTGTGCTTCTGAACATTGTTATGTTTAAATGAAAGGCTACATTGAAACTGAATGATTTGTCATTCATTATCTTAAGAATTAACCATGATTCAGAGATGCTATACGAGATGTAGGCTTATAGAAGCTGAATCAGGTGGAAACCATTTTACAAGATATCCCTACAGAGGTTTGGTTTCTGTGTAAAATCATTTCCATACTACATATTTATTGTTACCTTATCAGTGCATCACATCTGTGTTGCATAGGCCTGGCAGGCACTATAACCATGTTGTATACTAAAATCCTTCTGGGCACTGCAAAGCTCTTTTTGATAGACTGCACTTCATCTGTTTACACCCAAATGCAACTGTTCTTCAGTATCCATTGGTGTCTTTACTTGGACATAAATGCATGCATGGACTATTTATGAATTCAGTTTATTGCAGAGCAGTTTTGTTTATGCAACATTATCATGTAGATAGAAGAAGCAGCTTTTTGTTCTGATAAAACCCTACATCATCTCATCATGAACTGTACCAGAGAATAGGGGAACAATGTGTACATGTAGCTGCTGTTGTGCTAAACTGGTATGATTAGCTGTAGACTCATTGGCCTAAGAGGCTGAACATCATGACTGTGTAGCCACACCAGAACATCGAGTTCGGAAAGCGAAAGTTATGCTAAACTGGACCATAGTATGCCTTTAGTCAGCCACCTGGGCTGGGGATTCCTTGCACTAATCTCTGATCTCCTTCTTATAACTGATATAAATCAAAAATACTTAACTATGATATAAGAAATGCATTGTTCACTGTCTTTAAAAGACGCCAAGAGCGACTGTGAAATGAAGAATAAAATCTGTGGTGAGTGTCGCATATATCTTCATCAACCATGATATGGGAAATAGGCCAACGTCTGCAGATTAGAGAGTAGATACGTTTGAGGTGAATGTGATTGGCAGACGGATTCGACCTATCACCGAGACGCATTGAAAGCTTTTATTGGTTATTATCAGATGCGTTCGTACATCTGCCAATAGATATTCGAGTTGGGGAGAAAAGGGCGGGTCTTGTTGTTGTATAAAAGCAATGTTTGAGCCGCCGCGCCGGCACAAAGAGAAGGGCGTTGTCGTCTGCGAGATCTCTAACCAATATCTAGAAACAAATATGAGGGAAATTGTGCATCTCCAAGCCGGCCAATGCGGCAACCAGATCGGTGCTAAGGTTAGTAAGGTTGCAATTAGCCCTTTTTCTTCTAAATTGAATAATTTTCATTCAGAAATATCTTATTCTCTGCTCTGGGAGCCGGTGCTTTGTGCTAGTTCGGGTCCCATTTTTGACCCAACCCTTGGAACATTTAATGGGCCCTACTTGTGAAAATTGAAATTAAATTATTAATATAACGTGTTAAGGGCGGTATTATGTCAACGTGTTGACAAATTAAAACGATTTAAATGTGTTATGGACATTATGTAACATGATTGGAATAAGTGTCTGTCAGTTTGTTGCTAGCAAACACTAAAACGATAACTCTTACCGTTATATCAATATTGGTCGTTTGACAGCCATCCCATTTTTGACCCAACCCTTGGAACATTTAATGGGCCCTACTTTGTGCACATTGCATGTAAATGTTTAATATAACGCATCAAGAGAAGTATTATGTCAACTTATTGATGAATAAAAACTATACAAATGGTTTAAGATGTTATCAAATGTTTTGATTGAGATAAATAACTGTCTGCCCGGTTGTTGCTTTCAAATACTTACGGTTAACGGTTACCGTTATATCACCATTGTTTGTTTGGCAGCCGTTACTGCAATGCGTACAAATGCTGCACTGTCGTTGAAAAAGAGAAAAGTACCACAAACTAGTAATGTTGTATTAAAACGTCAATGATGTTTGTATTTAATTGATGTTGGTTACATTTATAACGGGCCCGTCTCAGTGTAAACGAGAGTAAACGAGAGTACGTGTCCATGGGCAGGTGAGTTTGGCAATTTACCTGTCCGAATACATTTTTCACTTGTAGCTATACTTTGTGCATGCTGCACCTATTTTAAATATTATTAAATATCAACATAAAGCATACAACAATCTGGGTTACTGTAACCAAGGTAACATGTTAAATTGATTTGTTCATATTTGGCAAGAAACATGCTATACAATAATTATACACTAGACTAGTAGTAGCCCTAGCACAGTGTCAGTGTCAATATGTAGACCCCCTTTCAAACCCCTCCTGTATGTTTGTTTTTTTCTAAAATGATTTTACATACCCCTTGTCAGGCCCATCAGTACATCAATTGTAGAGTCCCCTTTCAAGCCCTTAATCCACTATTTTCTGACATAATTTATTTCAATTGTTTTCCTTATTAATTGAACACACCATTTTACAACTGTGAGAGGATGATGTGTACAAACCTTCTTCGAAAATAAATAAACCTTTAGTTGACCTCTTGGGGCCACTGGAATCTTCTTCTTCTGCATCGTATTTGACATTTTCCCACGGTTTTACGACACCGCTAACGTAAGTGAGCGGTAAGATTTTACTGCATCACACATGACAAAGAAGGAAACGTAAAGCGGTCGCAAACAACAATGGCGGACACGGACAATTTGCGAATGAGTTCTGCCTTTTGTAAGCTGAATTTATCAATAATTTGTCAATAAATATGGGCGAAAAACGTCACTTTTCCGGTCGGACACGTCAATGGAAAGATGTACTTTTCCGATATTGTAAATAACACGTCCCGGACGATCGGACGTGTGCTTTTTCGCCGACTAATTGAGGCCTACTGGATTATGCCATACTGAGCTGCGCCGGGCGTTTGCCTGAATTAGGCAGAGTTATTGCATTTTTTCAATTTCATAACACAGGAGTTGCAGCCAATAGGGGATCAGGACGCGTGTCGAAGTCAGCCCGGCGGGAAAAGAGTTTAATCCACTACCATTTATCAACAATTATAACAGGCTGCTAAATACACTCGTAACTGTAAATACAATTCACTAATGAGGAGTGGACTGGTGTTCCAAGTCCTTTTGTTGGATGTAATAACTAACCATTTTTGCTTCCGTTCTATAGTTTTGGGAGGTGATTAGTGATGAACATGGTATTGACCCGACTGGTACATACCACGGTGACAGTGACCTGCAGCTGGACAGGATCAATGTCTACTACAATGAGGCTTCAGGTAACTTCTAAACAGCCTTGATTTCTTATTGAATTGTATGTTGAATCTTAATTTTGGCCATGTTCCCTTACTTCTAACCTGTGGTTTCTAGGTGGTAAATATGTGCCCCGTGCTGTGCTGGTTGATCTTGAGCCAGGCACCATGGACTCAGTAAGGTCTGGACCTTTTGGCCAGATCTTCAGACCAGACAACTTTGTGTTTGGTAAGTGATATTTATTAGATTTGTTCAGAGCATGGCAATTGATTGTTTGCACAGTGCCGCATCTTCATTTATGATTATTGTCTTGCAGGCCAGAGCGGGGCTGGCAACAACTGGGCGAAGGGTCACTACACAGAGGGTGCAGAGCTGGTGGACTCTGTCCTGGATGTGGTGAGGAAGGAGGCAGAGAGCTGTGACTGCCTTCAGGGCTTCCAGCTCACACACTCCCTGGGTGGTGGTACAGGGTCTGGAATGGGCACCCTGCTCATCAGCAAGATCCGTGAAGAGTACCCTGACCGCATTATGAACACCTTCAGCGTGGTGCCTTCCCCCAAAGTATCAGATACAGTTGTTGAGCCCTACAACGCCACACTATCAGTCCATCAGCTTGTAGAAAACACAGATGAGACCTTCTGCATTGACAATGAAGCCCTGTATGACATCTGTTTCCGCACACTCAAGCTCACGACTCCCTCTTACGGTGATCTGAACCACTTGGTCTCTGCAACCATGAGCGGCGTCACCACATGCCTCAGGTTCCCTGGACAGCTCAATGCTGACCTGCGTAAGCTTGCTGTAAACATGGTGCCATTCCCCCGTCTGCACTTCTTCATGCCAGGCTTCGCCCCCCTCACAAGCAGAGGCAGCCAGCAGTACCGCGCCCTCACTGTGCCCGAGCTCACCCAGCAAATGTTTGATGCCAAGAACATGATGGCTGCCTGCGACCCACGTCACGGCCGCTACCTCACCGTCGCTGCCATCTTCCGCGGCCGCATGTCAATGAAGGAGGTTGACGAGCAGATGCTGAACGTGCAGAACAAGAATAGCAGCTACTTCGTTGAATGGATCCCCAACAACGTAAAGACCGCTGTCTGCGACATTCCTCCCCGTGGCCTCAAGATGTCTGCCACCTTCATCGGCAACAGCACGGCCATCCAGGAGCTGTTCAAGCGCATCTCTGAGCAGTTCACAGCTATGTTTAGGCGAAAGGCCTTCCTCCACTGGTACACCGGTGAGGGTATGGATGAAATGGAGTTCACTGAGGCAGAGAGCAACATGAATGACTTGGTTTCAGAGTACCAGCAGTACCAGGATGCCACTGCTGAGGAGGAGGGAGAGTTCGAGGAGGAGGGGGAGGAAGATCTGGCCTAATATCAGTTTCCAAAAATCTTTTAAATTAATGTAAGAGAAAAATGTACGGTTGCAATTTCTTTCAGCATTATTCATGCTGTTAATGTTGGCTATAACTGTAATGCTCTTTCACTGTTCTGCTGCTGTTAATGTTGGCTTCAAATGTAATCTTCCAAATCCTTTCATTGTTCTGGCTGCTGTTCCGGGTAATAAAGGTTAAACTGTATACAACGTCTTTCTGGTTTTAATGAATGGTCTCACTTGATGATGATAATAACCATATTGAAGACTTATTGGAAATGCATGTAGGCTAAGGTGTTTTTTTAGCTGATTCACTACACTGTGCATAAAGTCAACTTGCCTACTTTCTCCGGAAAGAACACTCAAGTGTAGCCACAAATGTATCAATGTGTTTGTCTATCATACATAAGCTCATATTGTGTATCTTGAATCCTTTATACGTTGTTTCAAATAGGCTGTATGAACAAAGGGGTAACACAAATGCATTTTTTAATAAAGGAAGTAAACCAGCAGAACAAGACAGTTTAAAAAGATTCCAGATCACAGTTCACATACTGCAGCATAAACAATGGTTTCCTTGTGACTATTTCAAAGGCTTAGATCCCCTGGAGTAATGAATTATACTGATTTATAGGTTAATTACCAGAGGTGGGAAAAGTACTCAGATCTTGTTCTTGAGTAAAATAAGTGTAGGAATACTCTGTTACAGTGAAAGTCCTGCATTCAAAATGTTCCTCAAGTAAAAGTAGAAAAGTATTATCATCAAAATATAGTGAAAGTAGCAACAGTGAAAGTAGTCATTGTGCAGATTGGTCCATTTCAGAATAATATATATGATATGTTTTATAATGATTGATCATGAAAGTGTTCTCAAAGCTGGTAAAGGTGCAGCAGTTTGAATGACTTTGTATACTGCAGGGTAGCTGGTGGATTTACTCCAGGTGGAACTAAAGTCTGATTCAACACTTGATTATATTTCACATCATTCATCCAGATCTGAGAAGTAACTAAAGGTATTAAATACATGCAGAACAACAGACTTCTGCAGATCCTCTGTACAGGAAGTCCTTCCTGCAGCATTGACAGTCCAACACTCACCTCTGACAGCAGAGAGCACACAGCTCCATAGTTTCCCATGTTGCTTTGATAACTGGATTTTTACATTCAAAAATGATAATTTGTCCCTCTGTATATAGTGTTTTCACACGGTACATTGATCACACTCCATGTTAATAAATATGATACTACTATATTTTGTTAGCTGTAATTGGCCCCGCATAGTGTATATTTGACAGACAGTCTTCTGATTTATATCTTCCACAGTCATTATGTATATATTTTACTTTAAAGGCAAGGCAAGGCAAGTTTATTTATATAGCACTTTTCAACACAAGGCAATTCAAATTGCTTTACAAAAAATGAAAGAGATTAAGAAAATGGCATTTAAAATCAGTCATTAAAAAGAAAAGCTAATAAAATAAACATTAAAAGAAAAAATACATGGATAAAAGTTACAGTGCAGTCAATTAAACATTAAAAGAAAAAGTACATGGATAAAAGTTACAGTGCAGTCTAAGATATGAATAGTTCAATTAAAAGCAGCGACAAAAAGAAAAGTCTTCAGTCTGGATTTAAAAGTAGTCAGAGTTGCAGCGGACCTGCAGGTTTCTGGGAGTTTGTTCCAGATATTTGGAGCATAATAACTGAACGCTGCTTTACCATGTTTAGTTCTGACTCTGGGGACAGAAAGCTGACCAGTCCCTGAAGACCTGAGAGATCTGGATGGTTCATAATTTAGCAGGAGGTCAGTAATGTATTTTGGGCCTAAACCATTCAGTGCTTTATAAACCAGCAGCAGTATTTTGAAATCTATTCTTTGACACACAGGAAGCCAGTGTAAAGACTTCAGAACTGGAGTGATGTGATCCACTTTCTTAGTGTTAGTGAGGACTCGAGCAGCAGCGTTCTGAATTAGCTGCAGCTTCCTAATAGATTTTTTAGTGAGACCTGTGAAGACACCATTACAGTAGTCGAGTCTACTGAAGATAAAAGCATGGACAAGTTTTTCCAAATCCTGCTGTGACATTAGTCTTTTAATCCTAGATATATTCTTTAGGTGATAGTAGGCTGATTTAGTAACTGTTTTAATGTGACTGTTGAAACTCAGGTCAGAGTCCATGACTACACCTAGATTTCTGGCTTTATCTGTTGTTTTGAACATTGCAGACTGAAGCTCAGTGCTAACTTGTATACGTTCTGACTTGGCTCCAAAAACCATTACCTCAGTTTTATCTTTGTTTAATTGGAGAAAGTTCTGACACATCCAGTCATTGATTTGTTCAATGCACTTACTCAGTGTTTGAATTGGAGAATAGTCTCCTGGTGAAATTGTTACGTAAATGTGTGTGTCATCCGCATAGCTATGGTAACTTATTTTGTTGTTTTTCATTATCTGAGCCAGTGGTAGCATGTAGACGTTAAAGAGAAGAGGCCCCAAGATGGAGCCTTGAGGTACCCCACATGTCATATTTGTCAACTCAGATGTGTATTTACCTATAGAAACAAAGTTGTTTCTGTCCTTTAAGTAGGATTCAAACCAATTTAGAACTGTTTCCGAAAGTCCCACCCAGTTTTCTAGTCGGTCGAGTAATATGCTGTGGTCAACAGTGTCAAACGCAGCACTGAGATCTAATAATACTAACACTGAAGTTCTGCCACTGTCTGTGTTTAAGTGGATGTCATTAAAGACCTTTACAAGAGCAGTCTCAGTGCTGTGGTTTGGACGAAAGCCTGACTGGAACACATCAAAACAGTTATTTAAATGCAAGAAATTACTCAACTGTTGAAAAACAACTTTTTCAATGATTTTACCTAGAAATGGGAGGTTTGATATGGGCCTGTAATTGTTCATTACTGTAGCATCTAGATTATTCTTTTTTAAGAGCGGTTTAATGACTGCAGTTTTCAGGGCCTGTGGAAAAATACCTGAGTGAAGAGATTTGTTTACTATATGAAGTAGATCTGAGGCCATGCAAGGCAAAACATCTTTGAAAAATCCTGTTGGAATAATATCAAGGCAGCAAGAGGAGGATTTCAGAAGTTAAAGTTCTGTTTTTATTTTCTATTTTGAGATGTTTATATTTTATGCTTATGTCTGTTCATTTAGTACTCGTTTTCATCTGCACATTGTGTGCAATGCATTGTTTACATGCTGCTTAAACAAAAACACACTTAGGGGAGTCAAAGTACATCATTTACCTATGAAGTGTAGTGGAGTAGAAGACATGTAAACACTCAAGTATACAAGTATCTCAGAATTGTTCTTGAGTAAATGTACTTAGTTACTTCCCACCTCTGTAAATTATCGACATGTTTTTACACAATTTTAAAAGAGAAATTAAGTGACTTTCAGATGGCAGGCAGCTCATTCCTGTAGTTAGTGTGAACGGTCACTAGGTGTCAGTGCTGGCTAAGTCATTCTCTTCCACAGGAAGTAGGTGAGGATGCTGAGAGCCAGCGCCAGCAGAGTCCAGTAGCACCCTCTCTTCACCTGGCCCTCCAGGCCCTGCTTCTCTCCAAAGCGTGATACAAAACCACTCTGTCAGAAGCAAAAGAATAGACGAAAGTTTCAAATGAGAGTTCATATTTCAATCCAATATATTTACAGTGATATTAGGATGTCCTGTTCAAAGGATACACCATTAGGATCCCATTAAAAACAGTTTTAGGGAGGATCTGCTTCATGGATAAGAGAGCATTCACATAGCGTGCAGCCTTGGGCGTGAACTTATTTGGATCAGCAGTGGTTCTGTGACGTATTACAAACCACACAGCTGTCCTCGTCCTCCATCGAACACTATGGAAGTGTGTCTTCTTTCACATAAGGGTGCGCCTGTAGAAATGAGGATGTTTGGGTGTGCTAGACACGTTGCACCTTTATCATACAGTTACTGTAAAGACATCCTTTAAATGAAAACATCTCGGTTTGACGGCCCATCAGGATTTCCCCTTTCTTCTGAAGCGTTCAACAAACCCAGGAAGCCATTCTATTTATATAAGTGTATACTACCGTAGGGCCCAGACTCACTTCAGAAAACCTAAAAAGCATGAGCACATCCCAACGGGGCCCTGCACTTAACGTTTTGATATCATTATACAAATCATTAAAGCACAATGTGAAGTGAGATTACAGGAGCCTCGTGATTTGCATTTTCTATATCTCGAAGGGAACCTATACTCTCTAAGACTGGTTGAGATTTGTCATCTCTGGAAAAATTACCAAAGTTACTTTACTTGTTTTGGCATGTAGATTATAAATTACAAGACTCTCTGATTTTAAAAAATAACTATAGAGATGTATGCTTTTACCAGGTTCTGAAGAAATAATCTACCCAGTTCAGTTGCATAGGAAGATTCAATGCTTTGGAGCTTGGTCGACACTATGCACTAAAAGGATATTGATTTAAACTATTAAAATACTTTTCTCACATGTTCTTTATATTAATAGAGGTGCATTGTTTAAAGTGGGGTGGTATGAGGTACTTATCCATAGTCAGAATATCACCTATGCCTGTCAAGCCACAACTGCATGGAAGCTAAGTGCTGGGAACAGGTGCAGCAGGGACATGTAGGTGAGCCACCAAAAGGAGCTGGTAGGGATCAAGGCAGTGGTAGCCAAGCAATATAGAAACGTTCCAGAAATGTAGTGTACACTGAAATTGATATGATATGTTTTGCTGCTGCCCCCATTCACAGCAGTATATAGGCTACATTACATAGCCTCTGTGCTATTATGGATAAGTACCTCATCCAACTCTACATGAAGTTGGAATAATCCGCTTGTATTATATTACCCATCCTCCGCCATCTCGTATCTCAGGGCAGACGACTCTCTCCACATACGCCCCCACACACTCCTTCAGCTGAGGCAGGACCACCACCATGCCCCTTTCATGGCAATGTAGAGCCATCTGGCCCGCCAGCACATACACTGAGAGCACTGCGCTCCAGGCCAGCTCCCTGCGCCGCCCCCCAGGCACCGGGGCGAAGAAGTGCTCGTCCAGGATGCTCAAGAGCGTGGGGCAGGCCGTTTTCTCCGTCACATCCTGGAAGACTCGAGGCCAGCGTCTGAAGAAGATGGGGAAGCGGGTGAGGAGCTCGTCTCCAGCATGGCGCAGCGCTCTGGAGCAGGATGTGGGGGCAAGACCCATTGTGCCATCGGCCCCCCCTGTGGTTACATAGTCTATGTAGTCATGAGCCATCAGAAAAGCCTCTCTCACCAGCGGGTCAGCACTGTTCAGGCCCAGTCTGGCCGCTGGCACCGCCGACTGACACATAGTTGTTTCTCAGATGGATTGTCAGTGGAAGACAGATATCAGCTCCAAGCAGCGTGTGGCACACCAGCCTGTCATGGCGCTTCGGGGTGCTGTAAATGTAAAATAAAACAAACCACACTATAAAGACGAGAAGGACCAAATGCATACTGCAACTTCATAGGAAATAAATCATTCCTAAGTTACTCACCTTTACTGTTCAACACACACCAAAGCCAGAGAAAGATCCAGCAGGTGAAAGCGTGTGGGGTCCAGAGAAGTGTGTCTCTACGTGTTGCAGTTAAACGGGGTCACCCAGTCCCCTCGCTAAATATAGAGCCGTTGTTGGAAACTGACACTGATCTCCACCTCCCATGCACGGTCAGGGCCTTCCTGGCGCACAGCTCCAACACAAGAGACAGGGCTGGACTCATAGCACACATGAAACAAGTGAGCTTTACAAGAGCAAACACCTAAATGTGTGATCGGTTCCTTCTCTCAGTGAGATACACCGTTCACACAATGAATGCCCACCCAGAAACACGTTTAGTGACTTTTTTCTTTTGAAATTCTTCCATTGATTTAATTAAATATAATGTATTGTTTCTGACATTTCTAATATAATCCTGCGTCATTAATGTTATAAGTAACACATGTGCTTTTCTCCTTGTACACTGGACTTCCACTGGGCTCTGTGCCCACATTGGAAATGCTGTTTGTGTTAAAAGGAAGGTTGATGCAGAAATCGCATGAACAAATAAACTGCATGGAAAGAAACCAGACGGAGACAACTTGTCTAAATATATTTATATTGTATATATATAATGTATTCAAAAACATTTTTTCCAGTGGTTCAATTTTGTTTAAATATCTTTTTCCTGTTTTTTCATTACTTGATTCAAAAAATGTGCTACGGTAATTTTGAACAAGCTAATAATATCATTTTAATATCTACCAACGATGCATAGTGTGTGTTTTATTCGTTTTTATAAGGTATATTCAGATATTTGAGCAGAAACCTCAACAGTGAGACTTTCTTGGAAGCTAAAACATTCACTTTTAAAAAAGGTGGTCATTTGGAATTTCTTTATTTTACGTTGAGCAAATTATTTCAAGCACAACAAAGTTGTTGACAGCCGTTTGGATGAAAGTTGAAGCAACATTATGTGAGAATATGTGAAGTCTATTCAACACAAATAACAGAAAGCTCTTTCAAAATGTCGATATAAAGCAGTAAATTCAAAACGGCGACTTTTGATTTGATTTGAACTTTTGATTTATCTTATGGACAGCCATGTGTCCACATGGGAGCAGTACTGTATTACATGAGGCACATTTTGCAGTGTTTATATATATATAGGTGTGTGTGTGTGTGTGTGTGTGTGTGTGTGTGTGTGTGTGTGTGTGTGTGTGTGTGTGTGTGTGTGTGTGTGTGTGTTTTGGAGCTGTGGCAGGCACATTTAATAGCCTGGATTTGAACTTATAACAACTTGTTTACAATGAACCACATGTTCATCAGTAATCTACCTCTATAAACTAAGAAATCTATTATGTAAATGAAAACATGAAGAGCCATTCTAATTAGATTCCAGTTTATGTATTTAAATGACTGCCTGTGATATTTCTCCCATGGACAAACACTCAGGCACACATGGCTAAATCTTCATTGAGTGTTTTTTCTCCTTTTATGAAATGACTTTAAGCGTCACATGGGGATCAATCAAAAGCTCTGTGTATGGCATTTATGTACGTTGTTAATATACTGATTTATAGAGGAGCGGAAACATGATCAAGTGGTACCATTAACAGCTCTGTGTTCTTTGGCCATCTGGTGCAGCATACACTGTGAATGTGCATGGGAGGAAGATAAACCATCCAGAAATAACACTAGCCCCCCTCGGCGCGCACACACACACACACACACACACCCACAAACACACCTTCTGATGTACTATCAGAATGTGTGTGTAAAAAGGAAAGCTAGTTGTTTGTTATTGACGAGCCGAGGAGCAGGGGAAGTGACAGCGCTGATAGAGGCTCGTATCAGGCCTCTCACATGTTCATGTGGCAAGGTCTGCAAGCAGGGCCAACTTCCTGTCTCCTGTGGTGATGTTTTTGTTGTGTAGATAGTTGTGTTGGAAAGAAGGTGCCAGATTAAAAGAAGAACACAGTCAATGTTGCACTGACTAAAGACCAAAGGCTCCTTCATACTTCCCCTGTAGAGCTGAGGTCACACAGATGAGCCATGGTTCCATACAATAAAGATCTGCCTTGGTCTGACGTTACAAACCTGTGCATGTCACGACCCACACCCCATTTCAATTGGTGACATTGTTGTTTTTGCCATACCTTCAATGCCATTTGGCTGTTGTTGCATTTCTTTAAAGGTCTCCCATCATGCAAAATGCACTTTTTGATGTCTTTTATACATACATACAGTACATATCTGTCCCCGGTGTGTCATAGAACTCACAAAGTCTCAGAAAACAAAACCCTCTCTCTTTTCCTCCATACCCAAATCTGTAAAAACGTGGGTACAACAGAGCTGATCCAGATTTGCGTCCGATATGACGTAATATCTAAAATGTGGGCTGGCTTTACGCCCGTCGTTTTAGAAGTAATATGGTCTTTGATTACATTAGCCAGCACTAATGTAAGGTTTCAGCGTTAGAGTTCTGTTAGCTTATTGTTTTGTGTTTATTCTGGTGGCCTTGCAGTTTATTTTTATGTTGGCTCTGTCCTCTCGTTTCAGGTGTCATCACTTCCTGTCGTTGTGTGTCACCTGCCAGCTTGATTGTGATCTCCTGCTCTGGATTGTTTTCACCTGTGCCTCATTAACTGTTGTGTATATGTAGCCCTGTTCTCCTGTTGTCTTTCGTCGGTTCGTCTTGTCTACCAAGTCCATGTCTGTACTCTCTCATGCACACTTTGAGCTAGTCGAACCTAGTGAATTATTTAGTAGTCCTAGTAGATCCTAGAAACCTTTTTCTTTGTAAAGACTTGTCTTGTACTATTAGTTGAACCTAGCGAACAGTGTCCTAGTTGAACCTAAACCTTTTTTGGATAATAAAAGGTATTTTTTTAAATCAAGGAAGAATCGTGCATTTGAGTCTTTGTGAAACCTTCGTGTCAGAACGAACCGACCAAACAAGATGGACTCAGCCGATTCCACCGTGTTAAAGACGGCTTTGCAGGCGCAAGGAACACTCCTGCATCAACATGAGGAACAGCTGACAACAATGAATCAAGGGGTTCAGGACTTAAATGCCCGTCAGCACCACTTCCAGTCAACAGTGACAACGGAAATAAATCACCTGGCGGAGAAAATGCATGACATACTTACGCACCTCGAGGCACGTCCTGCTGTTCCTGCGGCAGAGTTTTCTGGTTCAGCGGAGGTCGGGTTTGCTGAGATCCCCATTCAAATACCCATGCCATTGTCTACACTCCGCCTCGCTTCACCGGAGAAGTTCTCCGGGGATTCTGGAAACTGTCGTCCATTCCTGATACAGTGCGATCTCCATTTCAAACATCAGCCCGCAGCATTTTCCACAGATCAAGCTAAGGTAGCTTTCATAGTATCTCACTTGACGGGTAGAGCGGGAGCCTGGGCAACAGCAGAATGGGCCCGAGACTCGCCTGTTTGCCAGTCGTTAAGGCTATTCATGGATTCTATGAAAACATTTTTGACCAGACAGCACCCGGGAGAGAGTCAGCGAGAGCCCTGGTGAACATCAAACAACGGCAGAGGAGAGTGGCGGATTACGCGATCGAATTCCGGACCCTGGCAGCGGAGAGTGGATGGAACTCAGCGGCTCTTTTTGATGCGATTCTGCATGGATTAGCGGATCCTATAAAGGATCAGTTAGCTCCATTAGAGTTGCCTGTAGAATTGGACTCGCTCATCGCCATGGCTATCTGGGTGGACCAACGTCTAGCAGAGAGACGTCGGGAGAGAGGGGAGAATGCAGCTTCCACTCCACTGTTCGGACGGGAGTTACAGAGGGAACACTACGGTTGGCGGAGAAATACCCGGACTTCATCTCCAGAGCGACCAGCGCCCCCTATCGCCGCGGAGGAACAGATGCAGCTCGGAAGAGCCAAACTCACCCCGGAGGAGCATCAGCGCCGCCTACGGGAGCGGCGGTGTTTCTACTGCGGCCAGCAGGGTCATGTTCTGGCAGCCTGTCCGGCAAAAGATCAGGCTCATCAGCGGGAAGAGGGACGCTGGTGAGCCGAGTGACTTCTTTCGACCCTTCCTCGAGAAGACTGACTCAGGTACAAATGAAACTGAATGATAAAACTGTGACTCAGGATGCATTAATTGATTCTGGGGCTGATGAGAGCTCGTTAGAATGGGAGCTGGCTAAAGAGTTGAACTTAAACATTGTCCTTTTAGATCAGCCATTAGAGGCTAGCGCGTTGGATGGCCGCCTTCTATGTACAGTCACACGCACTGAGCCCATAGTTATTGTCATAGATCAGGAGCACCGTGAGCATATTAGTTTTCATTTATTTAACTCAGCTCAACATCCTCTCATTTTGGGTTACCCTTGGCTTGTTAAACCAACCTGATCTCATCAGAATGCGTGACTCCACCACGCAACCTTAACACCACATTGCGTGGTGGAGTCACGCATTCTGCTACATTTGCGTGTCGGCACCACGCAAAAAACCCCAATGTAAAGTGAATGAGGCTCTTTTGTCGTGGTGCACACACGCATTTCTACAACGTCCCGCAGTGAGCTTTTATTCTATAAAACGTTTTTAAAATCTACTTTATAGCTTGTAGTAACTCACAGGAGGCTTCTTTTATTTTATTTGTATTCATAATAATTTGTATTTGTCGTCAGAATGTATTATGGTGCATTAGTTACGAATTTTTGTTCTCAAAAAACAGTGCATTGTGTGTAATACAACTGTGATTTTGATTAAATTAGTTAGTTTTTAAGGAAGGCCAGAGCTTCAGCTGTGTCAATAGATTGTTCCCTTTAGTTAACGTTATTTAAAAGATAATGATCATGTCCCCTTTATTGTATTACGAGCGTCCATTCCCATTGGATAACGGAGAATTTTACACCCGGAAGTGAGTATTCTCTTTACTGTCGATTGATTTTACAGTGATATCTGAACTACTCATCAACTCAAAAACACCAGATTATCCTTGTTAATTACACAACATTGATTGGTTTAAATTGTGTACAATGCTTTTGTATTTTTCCCCTTCGATTCGGAGAAACGAATATTTGTTCGGAGTTTTTGGATGGCAGAAGACACTACACTACCCAGAATCCTCAGCTATCGTTTGGGACTACACCATGTGCTTAGCTTGACAAACCCCGTGATCAGTCCCAAGCTCTGTGATTGGATGTTGGAGTGGCAGTGCGCGAAGTTTACACGGAGCGTCAAAAAGCACCTTGAAATGGAATGAAACCCATCGACGGCACACTATTCAAAACAGGAATCGAACGTGTCCTATCCCCCCACCCACCCTTAGGTTGCAGGCTCCTCCAACAATGCAACACAATAAAACAGATACACAGAAAAAATAGTGAAATAGTGCAATAAGAGTCTATATACAAGATTGATTGGAATCTTTTTTAATTTTTATTTAACCTTTATTTAACCAGATAAAAGCATTGAGATACAATCTCATTTTCAATGCTGACCTGGCCAAGAAGTTAGCAATGTTACACATAACACATAACACACACATATAAAAGAGAACATAACTAAGAAAACAAAAGACAAAAAAGCAGTCACTACATTGTGAATATGATATATTAGATAAATAATTTCTAAGTAGCAGCCAGATGAATGTTATGGATGTTGTTTCTAAGTTCAGGTGTTTCATAGTCTTATGGCCTGTGGGATGAAGCTGTCCCTGAGTCTGGTGGTTTTAGTCCGGATGCTGCGGTACCGCCTGCCAGACGGCAGCAGACAGAACAGTTTGTGGCTGGGGTGATGGGGGGTCTTTTATAATCCTGAGGGCTTTCTTTAAGGTTAACGTGGTGTTTTTACTCCACTACATTTATTTTAGTTACTTTACAGATTTGGATTAATGATGTGAAATATAAACAACCCTTAAATCAGACTTTAGTTACACCTGAGTAAAATTTAGTGAAGGTGATTGTCAAGTGCCAACAATCAGGAGAGATATTTGATAGTTGGTGCTCGAGAAGACTAAACATTTATCTGCAGATCCGTATAAAGCATATTCATTACTCGTTATTCTCTAATCGTTCATTAAAGACTGCATATAATTGATATTTTGCACATCCCTTTCAACATTTCAAGATTTTCAAAGGTTTATTGACATATCATATACACAACTACGGTGTAGTTATGCAATGAATGAAAAACTTGGGTCACAGGTTCCTCAACAGTGCATTACAAGACATCTATCAATATGTGTGTACCTCCACCATTAAACTGTCATATTCTGCACATTTCTTATACTATCTACATAAGAGTATAATTAATGTGTATAATATCAGTTAAAATAAATGCTTCAACATAGTTAACATTGCAGGAAAGTTGATTGTCAAGTTCCAAAACAAACCATGCAATATATTAGACGTTAAGCACTTTGTCAGGCTTAATATGTATCTGTAGATAGATACCCCCAAAGCTTTTTTCTTATTTAAAAGAAGACCTTAGCCTAAAGTATTCTTTAATGTTTAAATAAAGCCTTATTAGTTTGTCTGTTTTGCACATCCTCCTATCAGGCACTAAACTGTTTTGTTGTAGATATTATTTACAGTATCTTCTTGATATTTTATATTCTATATTTACATCATTGACCTTCTACTTTCCCACTATTTTGTATGTACTCTTAATATTTAAATGTTTTCATCAAATATAACACATTCAAAAGTGCTTTACAAAAATGAAAGACATTAAGAAAAATGCATTTTAAACAGTCATTAAAAAGCAACATAATCTTCCTGCATTGCAATTACTCCAAACGTGTAATAACGTGCTTTAACCAGTAGGAGGTGCGGGTTAAAAAACTGTCAAGTTTAAAGTGTTAACAAAATAAAATATATTGCTGTTTCTGGTTTAGTTTACGACGGATATATGTTGTTATTGTTTTGATATTTGTAACAAAAGCGATGGAAAAAACCCACAGTAACACAGAAAAGATGGTCTTAACATGACCCAGCGGTCTAGTAGTTAATAAAAAACAATAATATCAAAACAGATTATTACTACTAACTTTATTGTGAAATTAAAACAGAACGGTAAAAGAATAGTTTCCGGTCTATTCTAATGCCCGATCTCTGTAGATAAATAAAGAACTACGATAGATGTGTAATATTTAATGCAGCCAAACCATTTATTACAATGCATTAATGTGATGACTTTCAAAGAGTAGAGCAAGCACTGCTGAATAAAGTATGATTTTATCTTTTACGAAACGTTTTTTTTCATATGGAATGCAGTTGGAGGTCAACCAATCACAGAGCTTGAGAACTGATCACGGGGTTTGTCAAACAGAGCACATGGTGTAGTCCCAAACGATAGCTGAGGATTCTGGGTAGTGTAGTGTCTTCTGCCATCCAAAAACTCCGAACAAATATTCGTTTCTCCGAATCGAAGGGGAAAATACAAAAGCATTGTACACAATTTAAACCAATCAATGTTGTGTAATTAACAAGGATAATCTGGTGTTTTTGAGTTGATGAGTAGTTCAGATATCACTGTAAAATCAATCGACAGTAAGGAGAATACTTACTTCCGGGTGTAAAATTCTCCGTTATCCAATGGGAATGGATGCTCGTAATACAATAAAGGGGACATGATCATTATCTTTTAAATAACGTTAACTAAAGGGAACAATCTATTGACACAGCTGAAGCTCTGGCCTTCCTTAAAAACTAACTAATTTAATCAAAATCACAGTTGTATTACACACAATGCACTGTTTTTTGAGAACAAAAATTCGTAACTAATGCACCATAATACATTCTGACGACAAATAAAAATTATTATGAATACAAATAAAATAAAAGAAGCCTCCTGTGAGTTACTACAAGCTATAAAGTAGATTTAAATTTTTATAGAATAAAAGCTCACTGCGGGACGTTGTAGAAATGCGTGTGTGCACCACGACAAAAGAGCCTCATTCACTTTACATTGGGGTTTTTTGCGTGGTGCCGACACGTAAATGTAGCAGAATGCGTGACTCCACCACGCAATGCGGTGTTAAGGTTGCGTGGTGGAGTCACGCATTCTGGTGAGATCAGGTTGTGTTAAACATAACCCTCACATGGACTGGCTTACAGGAAAGGTTAAGGGGTGGGGGAGTGAGTGCTCTCGTTCATGTTTAGCCTCTCATACAGTTTCGAGTGGACCGCACAGATCTAGTAACTTTAAACAGGCGCCAGGTAATGACAGTGTCTTCTTCTAAATATTCTGACTTTCCTGACTTATCCAAAGTGCCAGAGTGTTACCTTGACATTAAGGAGGTTTTAACAAAACACGAGCTACTTCCTTGCCTCCCCATAGACCGTATGATTGCCCCATAGACCTTCTCTCTGGCTCTACTATCCCCAAAGGACGGTTGTACTCTCTCTCTGGTCCAGAAAGGGAGGCCATGGAAGAATATATCGGATCATCACTCAAAGCTGGCTTGATTCGGCCATCATCATCCCCAGCAGCGGCAGGTTTCTTTTTTGTGGGGAAAAAGGACGGTTCATTAAGGCCCTGTATTGATTACAGTCCACTAAATCAGATCACAGTTAAGAACAGATATCCCCTTCCACTCATCTCTACGGCATTCAAACTGTTACAGGGAGCTAAGATATTTACCAAGCTTTACTTAAGGAATGCATATCACCTTGTGCGCATCCGGGAGGGGGATGAGTGGAAAACAGGTTTCAATACACCTACAGGACATTACGAATATTTGGTGATGTCTTTTGGACTTTGTAATGCACTTGCTGTTTTCCAAGCCCTCATTAATGATGTGTTAAGAGATTTCCTGAATGTTTTCTGTTTTGTGTATCTCGATGATATTCTCATCTTTTCTCCAGATAAGAAAACTCATGTTAACAATGTTCACCTTGTTCTTCAGAGACTCCTGGCTAACTATTTGTTTGTAAAAGCCGAAAAATGTGAGTTTCATGTGAACTCTGTGGTATTTTTGGTCTTTGTGATTTCCCCTAACAAGGTGGAAATGGACCCAGCTAAGGTCAGTGACGTGGCTAATTGGCCAACGCCAGACTCTAGAAAGAAAGTTCAGCAATTCTTGGGGTTTGCTAACTTTTACAGACGTTTCATACGCAATTTCAGTGCTATTGCCTCTCCTCTCCATGCCCTTACCTCTCCCCATGTTCAGTTTGTGTGGACTTCACAGGCAGAGAAATCTTTCCTGGAACTGAAGAGGAGGTTCACCACAGCTCCCATCCTGACTGTACCTGATCGCCACTGACAGTTTGTAGTGGAAGTGGACGTGGACGCCTCCAACGACGGCGTTGGAGCTATACTGTCCCAGAGGTCAGCGGGGGACAACAAACTTCATCCGTGTGCATATCTCTCCCGTAAGCTATCTTCTGCTGAGAGGAATTACGACGTTGCTTTGGAGGAGTGGCGGCACTGGTTGGAGGGAGCGGAGCAGGATTTCCTGGTCTGGACGGATCACAAAAACCTGCAATACATCAGGAAGGTCAAACGTCTGAACTCTAGACAGGCCAGATGGGCTTTATTCTTTAATAGATTTAGTTTCACTCTGTCATATCGACCTGGTTCGCAGAATGGAAAGCCTGATACACTCTCCAGAATGTATGATCCTGAGCCAGTCCCCAAGAGTCCAGAACCCATTCTGCGGCCAGACCGAGTGATAGGGAGTGTGACCTGCTGGCCCATTGAAGCCAAGGTCAAACAGACAAACAGCGGAAATCCTGTCCCAAGAGGGTGTCCTCAGAATCGCTTGTTTGTGCCGGAGCAACTTCGATCTCAAGTTGTTCATTGGGCCCATACGTCTGTACTTACCTGTCATCCTGGAAACAAAAGGACCCTTTTCATGGTGAGACACAGATTCTGGTGGCCGGCGATGTGGAAGGATGTTGCAGAATATGTGGCAGCGTGCCCTGTGTGTGCCAGGAACAAAACTTCTCGACAAGCTGCGGCAGGTCTTCTCCAACCTCTGCCGATTCCCAACAGACTCACATTGCGTTGGATTTTGTGACAGGATTACCAACATCGGCAGGTAATACCACCATACTCACTGTGGTTGATCGTTTTTTTCTAAAATGGTACATTTTGTCGCCATGCCCAAGTTACCTACTGCCAAAGAAACAGCAGAGGCCATGTTGTCCCATGTGTTCAGGATCCATGGTTTTCCCAGTGATGTCGTTTCAGACCGAGGCCCACAGTTCGTATCACGTTTTTGGAAGGAGTTTTTTTTGTCGAATGGACAAGCGGAGAGGATGAATCAGGATTTGGAGACCTGTTTGAGATGCCTGGTGTCCGAGAAACCTACCACCTGGAGTAAGAGTCTGATTTGGGTGGAGTATGCGCACAACACTTTACCCACATCAGCCACTGGTATCTCCCCGTTTCAATGTGTCCATGGGTACCAACCTCCATTGTTTCCGGAGCTCGAGAAGGAGGTCACCGTACCATCAGCCCATGCTCTGGTTCGTCGCTGCCGTCTGGTCTGGGCGGGAGTTCGCCATATGTTGCAGAGGAGTGCCGTTCGCATGAAGGTATTGGCCGACTGGAAACGACGTCCAGCCCCCAAGTACCAGGCCGGACAACGAGTGTGGTTATCTACCAAGGATCTTCCTCTCCATGTCGCCTCCAGGAAGCTGGCTCCCCAGTTCATTGGTCCTTTTCCCATATCCAAAATGGTTAACCCTGTTGCTGTCCGTTATGTCTCCCAAAGTCCATCAAGGTCCACCCCACGTTTCATGTCAGCAAGTTGAAACCGGTCAAAGAGAGCAGACTGGTCCCCGCCTCCACGCCCCCTCCGCCTCCCCGGATTGTCGACGGAGGTCAAGTGTACACTGTGGACAAAATACTGTCTGAAAGGAAGAGGGGCAGAGGTAGACAGTTCCTGGTCGACTGGGTAGGGTATGGATTAGAGGAGTGGTGTTGGATCCCAGGCAGCATCATTGTGGACAAGACCCTTATATCTGACTTCGATAGAGAACAGTCTCAGGCTTCAGGGACGTCTGGAGCCGTCCTTAAGAGGGGGGGGTACTGTAAGGTTTCAGCGTTACGGCCCGTCCACACAGTGGCGTGCGTTGAAGCTTCCAACGCTTCTGCCCATTCACTTTGAATGGGGTGACGTCACTTTTAGCCGAACTGCATTTTGGGAAGCGACGTGGAGCGTTGCTGGCGTTACAAGCTTCAAAAGTTGAGCAATGTTCAACTTTTGACGCCTCGATGGAGGCGTCAGCCAATGAAATCCCGTTTATGCAAATCTGCCGGTACAAGCGCTAGCCAATCAAACCGCGTGTATGCTGGGAGAGACTACGCAGGTCATTTTCCTCATATTACAAAAAATGGAGGAAAAATTCCTTATAGCGGTAGTGAATCACCCGGTGCTTTATGACCAGTCTCTGTTCATCTACCGGGATACAAACCGGAGGAGCCAGGCCTGGAGGGAGGTGGCAGAGACAGTGGGTAGAACTGGTAGGTTTTCGCCTGTTTGGGGAGTTTATATTATATATGATATTCTGAACAAACTGTGCTGTTGTATTAGCTGTAACGTGTCTCTACTGTAGGCTAGTTTTATTATATGTACAGCACTTTGGCTCGACCAAAAATCGTTTATAAATGTGCTATATAAATAAAACTTGATTTGATATATCCAGTGTACTTAATTTTAACATTGAATAGACAGCTTGCAGGCATAGACAGTATATTTAGCCAGCATGGAATGTAGCATAAAATAGCACCATAGACATTAATGTCATAAATGTTCATCATATAAAGTGTGAATGTAAAACCTTTTATGCAAATTACAGTGATAAAGGGATTTGCTTTTCATTAATGTAGGAATAATTTAGTCAATTCTTCAAGTAGTTCAACAAATTAACTTTATTATTTCATTTCATTGGAGGAATTGTGCAGGACAAGGTGGAAGTCTCTGAGGGACAGGTTCCGGAAGGAGAAAGCTAGGGAGAAGGAGGCAAAAAAAAGCGGGGCAGGGTCGTCAGGGGGATATAAGCCCTGGCGTTTCACGGCAGTGATGGGTTTTTTAACCCCATTTCTCATTGACCGTGAGACGTCCAGCAATATCCCCCGGCAAACCCTGCCTCCACCCCCCTGTACTACTCCTGACCCCAGCCAGGTGCCAGAGGATGAGAGCCAAAGCCAGCTAGACGAAAGCCTTGGTGAGACTCAGCCAGCCAGCAGCCAGCAAGCTGAGGCAGGGCAGACAGGAGAGGCAATACACTCTCACTCCCTAAGCGTCCAGGAGCGACGTTTGGTCAGTGTCCGTGGCGTCCAGTTGTGACGCTCCTAGGCTCCTTCAGCGTCATAAAGGGACGCAAATAGCTTTCAACTGATTGCAATGTATTCCCATCTGCGGCGGGATTTGACGCTCATGGAAGCACGGCATTCGTTTGTGTCGGCTGCCCTTAAAGGCAATGTGAGCGTCCATTCCCATTGGATAACGGAGAATTGTACACCCGGAAGTAAGTATTCCTCTTACTGTCGATTGATTTTACAGTGATATCTGCACTACTCATCGACTAAAAAACACCAGATTATCCTTGGTAATTACACAACATTGATTGGTTTAAATTGTGTGCAATGCTTTTGTATTTTTCCCCTTCGATTCGGAGAAACAAATATTTTTTCGGAGTAAAGGATGGCAGAAGACACTACACTACCCAGAATCCCCAGCTATCGTTTGGACTACACCATGTGCTCTGTTTGACAAACCCCGTTTTTTTTCACCATTCATTCCAATGGCTGGCGTCTGTCACGTGATCTTCAAATTTCTCCCTGCAGAAAAAGAAAACATGGCCGAACTTCGTTTTATTCTCGGTGGAAAATGCCTATTTTAAAGTTAGTTTGGCCATTAAAATGCGTTTTGATGTCATTTGAAGCGAGAAATACGAGTTGTTATTTCAGATTATGTGTGCAGTGGATGTACATGATCTTTAGTTTGCTAGTTATTATGAAGATTACTTCAGGAAATCGCAACGTTTTCATTGTTACCAAGGTGGTTGCTAGGGACGCTGCTATCGATATTATTTCTGTTATGTTGTGTAACTGTTTAATGGTGTTATCTTTATTGCTACCCCCTTCCCCGTCAATGTATAGTGTTGGTCCACAGCGCAAACATATTAGTTTAACAAAATCCGCATCTAAAGATAGCCTACGTTATTTTCCCCTGTGCAATTCCAGTCTCACATCTCACAGCACATCGTCATTAACAAATACCGGAAACAGACCGAAAACATTTTTTAAAAATACAATAATACTTTATTCCGAGTGTGCTTGCTTTTCTCTTTGGAAGTCATCACATAACGGCATTGTAATACACGGTTCGGCTGCATTAAATATTACATATCTGCCGTAGTTCTGTATTTATAGAGCCCTGATGAGAAGACTTCTAGACAAACATGAGGAACTGAAAACGTGACGTGGATCATAAATATATCAGCCATTAAACATCTTACATTTCTTTTCACACAATACGTCTCCTTGCAGTATCAACACTAATTCGGCTGACTTTTATATTTGATCCAATTGGTAGATAGGCTGTATTTACACCATAAAGGTGCACAGCTGATATAAAGGGACACCTAGTGGTTAAAGCATGTTATTGAATTTCATTATTTGTATTATTAGATATTAATAGGATACCTATAAAGTATATTCATTACTCGTTATTCTCTACTAATAGTTAATTAAAGACTGTATATAATGACTATTTTGCACATCCCTTTCAAGATTTCAAGATTTTCTAAGGTTTATTGACATATCATATAGGCCTACACAACTATGGTGTAGTTATGCATTGAATGAAAAACTTGGGTCGCAGGTTCCTCAATAGTGCATTACAAGACATCTATCAATATTTGTGCATACCTCCAGCAATGTTAACTATGTTGAAGCACTTATTTTAACTGATATTATACATAATGTATTATACTCTTATAAGATGTATGTAGATATTTCATCTCCGGCCTTGTCAGGTATTGAACAATCAATAAATGAAGAACACAGAATTGTTAAATATAAAACACAGAATTTGTGTGATTATACTAAATGATTTACAAATAAACACCACTGCATATTTACAACTGTTACACATGCTGATGTAACGCAAATGTTCCAACTTGGGATCAATAAAGTTTATCTTATCTTAAGCTGATCGATGGCTACTGCCATATTTGCAAAATTTGCCTCTGAACCTTGACAAGTGGATGTTTCAGGCTTATCAATTAATGTAATGTAATTACAGGGGTCACAAACATAAGACCAGCTGTTAAATAAAGCTCTTCTGACCTTAGCTGGCATGTGTGTATATATATTAATGCTGCCCATTATGGGCACAAGCAATTTTCACCCATTTATTAATTATATGTTTTAAATGTGAGTGTTTCCTATTCCCTAAACCTCCAGGGATGTACACAGTTTAATGGCAACTTCTTATTATGGGAAATACGAAAACGTCTTTTAAAACTACAACTCCCAGTAGAGACGTGCCATAGATAGAGAACATGTTGCGAAACAGAATAGCCAGCATGTGTAGTTCTGGGGACGGAGTGGGGGAGGGGGAACGCGGTGGACCCGTTCAAATCCAGTTTTGGACAGTCTGCCGTGGTTCCATCCCATTTCAAGTGCTGTTCGAGAATCGGCGTAACCCTCGAAGCACACTCTCCAATCACAGAGCTTGAGGACTATCACGGGGTTTGTCAAACAGAGCACATGGTGTAGTCCAAACGATAGCTGGGGATTCTGGGTAGTGTAGTGTTCTGCCATGTTCTGGTAGTATTCTGCCATCCTTTACTCAGAAAAAACATTTGTTTCTCCGAATCGAAGGGGAAAAATACAAAAGCATTGCACACAATTTAAACCAATCAATGTTGTGTAATTAACAAGGATAATCTGGTGTTTTTTAGTCGATGAGTAGTGCAGATATCACTGTAAAATCAGTCGACAGTAAGAGGAATACTTACTTCCGGGTGTACAATTCTCCGTTATCCAATGGGAATGGACGCTCACATTGCCTTTAAGGGCAGCCGACACAAACGCATGCCGTGCTTCCATGAGCGTCAAATCCCGCCGCAGATGGGAATACATTGCAATCAGTTGAAAGCTATTTGCGTCCCTTTATGACGCTGAAGGAGCCTAGGAGCGTCACAACTGGACGCCACGGACACTGACCAAACGTCGCTCCTGGACGCTTAGGGAGTGAGAGTGTGTTGGGAGAGGAGGCAGGGCAGACAGGAGAGGAGCAGGATAATGTTGAGGGCCGGGGAAAAGGGAAAAGGGGAAGGGAGATGTCCGCCTTTGAGAAAGGGTTGCTGTCAGCCATCGCTCCTGTTCTCTCCATGCCACTACCTCAACCTCGTCCAGTGGTGGAGGAGGACGAGTTGTTTCTCCGGGGCCTTTTGCCTTCATTGCGAAGGATTTCCATGGCAAAGAAGATAAGGCTGAAATTTGCCATTCACAAGGCATTTTTTGAAGCAGAGCAGGAGGAAGACTGATTCATCCCTTTTTTTTTGTTATTTACAGCCATACTGATCCACACTACATGTATTACACTCATCACTGCACACACTTCACTCACAATATTACATATACATTATTATAAATAAAAGTTATTTAAAGTTATGGCTATACTGTGTCTTCACTTGTTCATGTCATTTGTCAGTTACAACATACGGAAGATACAGAAGCTTCATGTACAGATGAAGCGCTCCATTTCAGACGCCTACCCGTACGGGTCCGTGATCGGCACGGGGTGGGCCCCTGCTGAAAAGGAAAACCCCCCCGCAGGACTTGAAACGCCCCCTTGATAAATACATTTAATTATAATGAAACCAGCTGCAATGGATAATGGATCCACCAGGGGGAGCCGTGATTAAAAAGCTGCCACACTGGAACTCATGTGAAATAAACAGCTGATCTATCATCATCCTGCTGGACCTGTCTGCTGCATCAGAATCATCAGATCCTCCTTCGCACTCTCCAAAAACTTGGAGTTTCAGGCTCTGTACTTTCCCTCCTCACCTCATACCTGAAAGACCGTACCTACAGGGTGACTTGGAGAGGGTCTGAGTCCGACCCTTGTCAATTAACTACGGGGGTCCCTCAGGGCTCTGTTCTTGGTCCCCTCCTCTTCTCCTTGTACACAAACTCGCTCGGATCAGTCATTAGCCCGCATGGTTTTTCTTACCACTACTACGCTGACGACACCCAATTAATTCTGTCCTTTCCCCGCTCAGAGACCCAGGTCGTCGCACGCATCTCTGCTTGTCTAGCTGACATCTCTCAGTGGATGTCTGCTCACCACCTCAAGCTCAACCTTGACAAGACTGAGCTGCTTTTCCTTCCGGGAAAAGATTGTCCAACTCTTGACCTAACAATCAACATCGGCACCTCAGTTGTTTCCCCGACTCAGACTGCAAGGAATCTGGGTGTGACCCTAGATAACAACCTGTCCTTCACTGCAAACATCGCTGCTACAACCCGTTGCTGCAGATACACGCTTTACAACATCAGGAAGATACGTCCCCAGCTGACTCAGAAAGCGACTCAGGTTCTGGTCCAGGCTCTCGTCATCTCACGCCGAGACTACTGCAACTCCCTCCTGGCTGGTCTACCTGCATGTGCCATCCGACCTCTGCAGCTCATCCAGAATGCAGCGGCTCGTCTGGTTTTCAATCTTCCTAAATTCTCCCACACCACTCCGCTCCTCCGCTCGCTTCACTGGCTTCCGGTAACTGCTAGAATCCTCTTCAAGACACTGGTACTTGCTTACCGTGCTGCGAATGGATCTGGCCCCTCCTACATCCAGGACATGGTTAAACCGTACACCCCAGCGCGTGCACTACGCTCTGCATCAGCCAAACGACTCGTTGCGCCCTCGCTGCGAGGGGGACCCAAGTTCCCATCGGCGAAAACACGTGGGTTTGCTGTCCTGGCTCCAAGATGGTGGAATGAGCTCCCCATTGACATCAGGACGGCAGATAGCTTGCACATCTTCCGGCGCAAACTGAAAACTCATCTCTTTCGACTCCACTTCGAGCGTTAGAACGATTAACGAAGCACTTTTATACTAATAAAGGACTGGCTTATCTAAAGCCAGTTGAGTAGCACTTGAAATGTTTGGCTCTATGAAACCTGATGTACTTATATGATTCTGTTTTCTTCAAGGTTGTGTCTTCCTGGTCGAATGTACTTATTGTAAGTCGCTTTGGATAAAAGCGTCAGCTAAATGCAATGTAATGTAATGTAATGTAATGTAATCTACAGGTATCTGATATAGCGGATATTTGTTAAGATCCATATGTCACGGATAGGATCATATTCTGTGCTAAATAAGAGACATGTAATCATTTACTAAACATCCCCATGTTTTTATTTAACAAAATAATGTTTAATTCACGTTGGCGTAAGTACAAAACCATCGCTATGTTTTTTAGATCAGGAAATGCATCCAGGCTCAAACAAACGATTTTCAATCATCATCCTCACGATCATTTAATGTATCATATGTTCGCGAGTTGAAATTAATGCACTAATACATGTAGTTTAATCCACGTGAGTTTACAACAACAAAAATAATCGCTTTGTTTTTATATCACATCCGACCGGAGGAAAATGCAGCACGGGTCTCACTACCGATCATCCTAATCCCACGGGCAAACAATAATATGTACAGTGTTAATAGTTTACTGTATTATTAGTGTCTAATATTACTGGGGATTTCGGAATGGTACTGGATTTTGATTGATTGTATCGGCTTCATATCGCAATATATTCCCGAAGTCTGAAATGAAAAAATGTCCCACATTAGGGCAATTCACCCTACATTTAATCATTCAAACAAAATCATATTTCGTTTCTTTTTAACGAAATAAATGTGGTTTAATCCACATAATTTACTGTGTTAATTGTTTTCTGTAGTATTGTGCACATTACTTTTCGCTGCTTGTTGCACCCCTGGTTAGAAGCTAAACTGCATTTCGTTGTCTCAGTACCTGCAATATGTGCAATAACAATAAAGTTGAATCTAATCTTGAGCAGGAACAAATGTATTTAGGCTACTTAGTACATATCTGACATAAACGATTAAACACATTTGTGCATTCTTTAAACCGAGTCAAGCCGAGTCCAGAGGTGGCGGCACATTAAAGTGTGCACCTGATTGTTTAACTTGAAGGTGCCTGATGACATTTAATCATTCAAACTAAATCATATTTCGTTTATTTTTAACGAAATAAATGTGGTTTAATCCACATAATTTAGGCCTACTGTGTTAATTGTTTAGTATTGTTTAACTTGAAGGTGCCTGATGTGAACATTTCCAGAAGAACTCTAGCTTGAATGGCCTTTGTATGTATACAGTAGGCCTACACATAGGCGGCGCGTGAGGCTCAGGTTTGGGAAGGCTAAATAACTTTTTTTTCATCTTACGCTGCCCGCCTCCGGCGTCTATAGAAAAGAGATCAACTCAGTGAAAGCACCATCTGCTGACCGATCAGAGCTCAGTGTGCGGAGTTTAAATCTATCAAGTCATATTACAGGAAAAAGGAAATGCAGTTTAAACTGCCGTATGCAGAGAAGACGCCGACGTGTCGCACTTATCATTCATATCACACTGACATCACATCATCAATCAGATCATCGATCTCACATCGATATCACAATATTTCATTATCTGAGTCAGCTTCTCGAGCCGTATCTGGCCGTGCAACACTTAGTTACATTGTCACATATACTGTATGCAGACGTATTATTTTAAGCAACACATTAAGTTGACGAAACACTCAACTCAAATGTAATAAAGTCAGATCCACTCGTGTTTTAGATGGGGCAGTATCATAAACCTGTTGTACGCTTTCAAACACTCGGTAGTTTATTTTTTAACGAGTTGTTCTGTATTCTCCTTGCAGGTGCAACTATGTGGCTTGTATCCTGGATTATATGTTTAAGTCATCATGGATGTTTAAAGTTCATATTTGTCTAATATTAGTTTACTTTTTATTAATGAAGTATGATGTTGCGCTGTCAGTACACTTGTCCCTGTTTGTGATTGGTCAAATGTAGCTAACCCCGCCCCTTTCACGTGAACGCGTTCTCAGCTGGAGAGAGAAACCCTGGCTTGATTTACCGAGTTGATAACCAGCGCCGTAGGACCGTTTAGCGAGATCGCGTTTGTTAGGGTTAGTTAAGATAATTCAAGCATATCCAGGGTCTGTTGAACTGGCTTCGTGGAACAGGGGACAGGTGGCTGCATAGCAGCGCTAATGTCAAAGACATTATATATTTATTTGACCAGGATGCAGTTACACAAATATTTGGGAAGGCTTAGCCTTCCCTAGCCTCCAGCACCCGGCGCTCCTGGGCCTACAGTATAGCCCAACCATGTACACCTTCCTTTTTTCCCGTCCAAAGTTTGAATTGGATAAAGGTAATGGTTATCGATGGTGCTTTTATAGCCTATTGTATAATAACTGTGTGATTTATATTGCTTTTCAAATGCATATGGCCACCCATTTACACTGCTCTTCCCGTCAAGAATATGAATAGAACTTAGTTAGATCACTTTACATTTCTGCAAATTAATTTTTAATCACACACGTCTCCCCGTCCCGAAAATGATAAATACAATAAAAAGAGGAAACCATTTTCAAGTTCAGTTTTCAACGTTTTATTTAAAATAACTGACATAACAGACACCATACTGTAGGCCTATCTGCTGCGGAAACCAGGACGAGCTATTTCGGGATCTGTTTTTCGGGGGCTCCTCAGTCTCTCATTTACCCGGCTCCTGATTAGGACACATCCTGGGGATTGTGTTTACAAACATTGACCAGACCGTTCACCAGCCCCCACCCCCCATGTTGCCTATGCTGTCCTGTGTTGCGAACTCTTTGTTTAAAACGAATTGGCCATCGGAATGTGTGGAGGAATTCTCCCAAGGGTCACATTCCACAGCTCTCCCCCCCCCCCCCCCCCCACTCCTGTGATCTCCCATCCCCCAGTCTGTAGGTTTGTGTTTGCATATTTCTATGCCGTAATTCATACTGGTCCTCTCACGCACATACATTCTCCTTACAGTATACATACATAGGCTATATGAGTCCGTGTATCTACGGACCATTTGTTTTTCTTTATTAAAAAAGTTAACGGAAGAGCGTCTGAGAGGCGTTTTTGCCCTTTTGCTTTTTACCTTACTAAATGGTCTAATGGTCAGTGGAGCGAGGGGGGAGGCCCGCGACACTCGCGGAAGTGATTTCAAAACAAAAAGCACTCGTTGTTTGCTTGGAACAAAGAAAACGGCCAAGACACACATTGAGTCCAGAAAATGAATGTTATTAAGGGCTGTAAATATAATAAGCCTGTGTCTAAAATTGACAACAGGCTTATTATATTTACAGCCCTTAAGATACACTTTTGTGTTTAACAGCTGACCACTACCATGACATACTTTGTTTTAGTAGATTTCGCATGAGAGCAAAATGTATAAATATGAGCATTAAATTATATGAATATGAGAACAACATGCATGAATGTGTGAGTGACAATATATGAATGTGTGCATTGAAATATGATAATATGAGAGCAAAATGTATGAATGTGTGAGTATATATATGTGTGTGAGAGTGAAAATGTATGTATGTAAAAGGAGAATATATGTGTGTAAGAGTGAAAATATGCTGCATTTTGAATGTCCGATCCATCCATCCATCCATCTTCTCCCGCTTATCCGTGGTCGGGTCGCGGGGGTAGCAGTTCCAGCAGAGAGCCCCAAACTTTCTTTTCCCTGGCGACATCAACCAGCTCTGACTGGGGGATCCCAAGGCGCTCCCAGGCCAGCGAAGAGATATAATCCCTCCACCTGGTCCTAGGTCTACCCCTTGGTCTCTTCCCAGCTGGACGTGCCTGGAACACCTCCCTAGGGAGGCGCCCAGGTGGCATCCTAACTAGGTGCCCGAACCACCTCAACTGGCTCCTTTCGACGCGAAGGAGGAGCGGCTCACCTCCGAGTCCCTCCCTGATGACCGAACTTCTCACCTTATCCCTAAGGGAGACACCAGCCACCCTGCGGAGAAAACCCATCTCGGCCGCTTGTATCCGCGATCTCGTTCTTTCGGTCATGACCCATCCTTCATGACCATAGGTGAGGGTAGGAACGAAAATGGCCCGGAAGACCGAGAGCTTTGCCTTCTGGCTCAGCTCCCTTTTCGTCACAACGGTGCGGTAAAGCGACTGCAGTACCGCTCCCGCTGCTCCGATTCTCCGGCCCATCTCACGCTCCATTGTTCCCCTCACTCGAGAACAAGACCCCGAGATACTTGAACTCCTTCACTTGGGGTAAGGACTCATTCCCTACCTGGAGTGGACAGTCCATCGGTTTCCTGCTGAGAACCATGGCCTCAGATTTGGAGGTGCTGATCCTCATCCCAGCCGCTTCACACTCGGTTGCGAACCGATCCAGTGAGTGCTGAAGGTCGCAGACCGATGAAGCCATTAGAACCACATCATCTGCAAAAAGCAGTGGTGCAATCCTTAGTCCACCGAACTGCAGACCCCCTCCCCCATGACTACGCCTCGAAATCCGATCCATGTATATTACAAACAGGATTGGTGACAAAGCGCAGCCCTGGCGGAGGCCAACCCTCACCGGAAATGGGTCCGACTTACTGCCGAGGACCCGGACACAGCTCTCGCTTTGGGAGTACAGAGATTGGATGGCCCTGAGTAGAGACCCCCTCACCCCATACTCCCGCAGCACCTCCCACAGTAACTCCCTGGGAACTCGGTCATACGCCTTCCTCCAAGTCTACAAAACACATGTAGACCGGATAAGCGTACTCCCAGGCCCCCTCCAGGATCCTTGCGAGAGTAAAAAGCTGATCCGTCGTTCCACGACCAGGACGGAATCCGCATTGTTCCTCCTCAATCTGAGGTTCGACAATCGGCCTGACCCTCCTTTCGAGTACCTTAGAGTAAACTTTCCCGGGGAGGCTGAGTAGTGTGATGCCTCTGTAATTGGCACACACCCTCTGATCCCCCTTTTTAAATAGGGGAACCACCACCCCGGTCTGCCACTCCTTCGGTACTGTTTCCGACTTCCACGCAACGTTGATGAGACGTGTCAACCATGACAGTCCCTCAACACCCAGAGCCTTCAGCATTTCCGGGCGGATCTCATCCACCCCCGGGGCTTTGCCACTGTGGAGTTGTTTGACGACCTCAGTGACCTCCCCCCGGGAGATTGGTGTTGATCCCCCGTCATACTCCAGCTCTGCCTCTAACATAGAGGGCGGAGTTGTCGGGTTCAGGAGTTCCTCAAAGTGTTCCTTCCAACGCCCTAACACTCCATCAGTTGAGGTCAACAACGTCCCATCCTTACTGTACACAGCTTGGATGGTTCCCTGCTTCCCCCTCCTGAGGTGTCGGACAGTTTTCCAGAACAACTTTGGTGCCGCCCGAAAGTCCTTCTCCATGTCTTCTCCGAACTTCTCCCACACCCGCTGCTTTGCCTCGGCCACGGATGAGGCTGCTGCCCTTCGGGCCTGTCGGTACCTTGCAACTGCCTCGGGAGTCCCCCGGGATAACAAATCCCTGAAGGCCTCCTTCTTCAGTCGGACGGCTTCCCTGACCACCGGTGTCCACCAGGAGGTTCGAGGGTTACCGCCCCTTGAGGCACCTAGGACCTTGAGACCACAGCTCCCCGCCGCGGCTTCGGCAATAGAGGCTTTGAACACCGACCACTCTGGTTCAATGTCCCCAACCTCCACAGGAATGCCCGAAAAGCTCCGCCGGAGGTGTGAGTTGAAGGCCTCCTGAACTTGGGCCTCCTCCAGACGTTCCCAGTTCACCCGAACTACACGTTTGGGCTTACCAGGTCTATCCAGAGGCTTCCCCCGCCACTCGACCCAACTCACCACCAGATGGTGATCAGTTGACAACTCCGCCCCTCTCTTTACCCGAGTGTCCAAAACATACGGCCTCAGGTCCGATGATACGATAACGAAATCGATCATGGACCTTCTGCCTAGGGTGCTCTGGTACCACGTACACTTATGAGCATCCTTATGTTCGAACATGGTGTTTGTTATGGCCAATCCATGACTAGCACAGAAGTCCAGTAACAAACCACCACTCCGGTTCAGATCAGGGGGGCCGTTCCTCCCAATCACGCCCCTCCAAGTGTCTCCATCATTGCCCACATGTGCGTTGAAGTCTCCCAGCAAGATTAAAGAGTCCCCTTCAGGAGCCCCATACAGGACTCTTTCCAGGGTCCTCCAAGAAGGCCGTATACTCTGAACTGCTGTTGGGTGCATAAGCACACACAACAGTCAGAGTTTTCCCCCCCATAACCCGCAGGCGTAGGGAGGCGACCCTCTCGTCCACTGGGGTAAACTCCAACAAAGAAGCACCTAACCGGGGACTTGTGAGTATCCCCACACCCGCCCGGCGCCTCACACCTTGAGCAACTCCGGAGAAGAATAGAGTCCAACCCCTATCCAGAAGTAAGGTTCCAGAGCCGACGCTGTGCGTAGAGGTGAGCCCAACCAGATCCAACTGGTAACGCTCCACCTCCCGCACAAGCTCCGGCTCCTTCCCCCCCAGAGAGGTGACGTTCCACGTCCCCAAAGCCAGCTTCTGTCGCCCGGGTCTGGTCCGTCGAGACCCTCCGCTTTCACTGCCACCCTTCTGGCAGCGCACCCGACCCCATTGATGTTTCCCGTAGGTGGTGGGCCCGCGGGACGGAGAAGCGGAGGTGTTGCCCACGTTGCCTTTTCGGGCTGGGCCCGGCCGGGCTCCGTGGCAAGCCCGGCCACCAGACGCTCGCCGACGAGTCCTCCTTCTGGGCCTGGCTCCAGAAGGGGACCCCGGGCTTCCTCCGGGCCGGTATCCTCACTTCTTGTATCGTCTTTCATGAGGTCTTTTGAACCAATCTTAGTCTGGCCCCTTGCCTGAGACCAATTTGCCATGGGAAACCCTACCAGGAACACAAGGTTCCAGACAACACAGCCCCCAGGTTCATCAGGGCACACAAATGCATGAATGTCCGATAGTCCACCATTTCCACCGGAAATATCAAACATTTAATAAAAGTGAAAAACAATGAACAAGACTTAACGTATTCATCATAATTCATTATATTTATTTCGTTTGGATGTAGGATTTTTGACTTTGTTTAGAGCAGTGATCTTCTACTATATGAACATTTTGGACCCAAAATCACAAAAAAAAAACGTAAAAACAGATTTTGAAAATGATATTATTTTTCATAGGTAACACAAACAAACACAACGAAACCATTTAAAAGCTGGAAATATATACATGGGATGTCACTATGATAATGTGAACGTTTGATTGAGGTAGCATGGGATTTCATTCTGATAAGGCAAAAGTGTTATTATAAATATAATACAAATATATATATATATATACACATTATGTACAAAAATCAGTTTTTTCTGTCTTTATCTGTGCCATGCTTCAAAGCGGTTTCTGTCGACACAGAGGGCAATTATCACAGGTTCCTCCTCCTCCATGTCAAAAAACAAGCTTAACCCTTAAAGGCCGAGCGAGCCGCCCGCGGCTTCAAAGAGGTAGCGTTCTAAAATGCTTAATAACTTTTTAACCGCTAATCCTATCCATCTGATTTAAAAAGTGAGGTAAAGGCGGCTATTCTAGGCGTTTTGCTGGTATCACTATGTCCTTTTCCGGGATTCAGAGGCTCCGACGTGATCGGGGCAACGTTATCACATTTTAACAGCCTTGATTCGTCAAGGAAACCCACGCGGCCCCCTCTGTCTGGCCAAACAGCAAAGGTTTTAGACTAAGTCCACCCCCTGTGTCCCGGATAGGTTTAAAAATGTAAAGGGTCCAGGCAAACCTCTGCCCATGCTACCATCTTCTCGACCAATCAACATAGGTTGCTGTGTATGTTTTGGCGGCGGGAGAATAACAAAAGAGAAACAGAGAACGAGAGAGTAATACTAAGAAGAGATAATTCTGCCAGCGTAAGAAAAATACATACAACACGAGATATCTAAGAATACAGTCCACACACACACACAAATACCATACATACACACAGAACACACCCACACACACACACACACACACACACACCACCACACAACACACACACACACAACACACACAAACAAACACACACCACACACAAAACCACATACACATACATACACACAGACACACACATATCCCAAGACAAAATTCAAACCAAACATGTCAAAACGGCGTTACACTACGGAAGAAGAATTTATAGTCTGGCGGACCGCTTAGCGATGCAGCGATGGATTCCTCAGATAATGAAGCTGACAACTGCAAGGAAAGAGTAGTATGATCACGGGATTGATCCCTTCGAAGATAAAAAGTGAGTAACTTTGCTTATTTCTTATTGTTGTGTTGCATTTATCGGTTGTTGTTTCTGTATAACGCCGAAAATAATTAGTCCTAAGAGTTTTTATAATGGATGGCCATTTGCCGTAATTGTGTCATAAAGTGAAGTCCTGAGCTCAGATTCACTATCAATAGAGGCTACTATTTATTTCAGTAAAAAAAACGTCAAGCAATACCTTTCATTTATTGCCTCATTCCGCTTGCCCTCTTTGGTTGTTTGTTATGAGGTCTAATGTTTATTATATTCATTGCATTACAATTCAGTTACTGATTCCATCAACTAGTAATGTTAGCAGAGGGATAAAGTGTGAATCAAATCAAAAGTTGAGACTGTGTTTAGAAAACAGATAGGATGACACTGGAGAAATAAAAGCAATAAAGGAAATAAAATAAATTCAGACATTTATATCTGTATATTTTCCTCCCTTTTATTTTAGTACAGAGGATGAGAGAGGGGATGCACAAGCCCCTGTCCCCATCAGTAGGCCTCCTTCAAACCGAGAGGGAAAATAATGTGGCCAGGAGGGTGCAGCATCCAGAAAAAAGGCCAAACCAATGCCAGCCCCCCTGACAGTGAAAGGGAGAGGAAGAGGGAAAAGGGAAAAAAACATCTCTGACCCCAGAAGAGCCAGGAGCTGTTGGAACGGACCTGAGGTGCCAGATACTGCCCAACAACTACCACACTTTTGCCCGAAAAGAGCCCGTGGAGTCCAAGGTTTTGTTGGTGTGGAGTATACTCCTGCACAAATATTTAGAAATTGTTTTAACAACCAAGCTGTAAATATCATCTGCAAGAACACAAACAAAAATGCTGAAAAGGAGCAGGCTAAGGGGGAAAAGTTTGTTTGGGAAAGCCGGTAAAATTCCTCATGTATGTCGGCCTTATGATGTTCATGGCACTTCTAAAACTGCTCAAAGTAAGAGACTACTGGAGGAAGGGATCACACCTAAGTGTTCTCTTTCCTGCTTCTATCATGACAAGAGACAGGTTCATGGCAATCAGCAGAGCTGTACATCTGAGCGACCCAGACCATGATGAATGTGGATACATTTCCTTTGCTCTTTATATATTTTTCTAATATTTTGGTTATAGTTTGAAGATCATTTGCTCTTTGTACTTTTGCACTTTCTATATATTCCTAATACTTTGTTTATAGTTTTAATATAATTTGCACTTTGTTAATTTGCACTTTGAATTTGTTTCACTGTTTGTGTTTGTATTTCAATGTTCAAATTATAATATATTTCTCTGAAACAAGTTATTTTTGTTGCAATGTCATCTGTTATGGTTTAATTGTTTACTCTCTCAACCTTTTTTTGACAGAAGAAACATGATCAGTCATTTAAATATGGAAATACATTTCGTTTTAATTATTCCATATGATCCTAGGCGTTTTTCAGTGAAAAACGCCTAGGATAATATTGTAATAATAGCTGTAACTTGCTCAGGGAACATAATATGCAGATGAAATTTTATTTGAAAGCCTAAAACATCTAAATGCAGCTTTGTAAATAATAAAAAAGAAAATCCCTATGTTCCTGGCGGAGTAAACAGTAAAAAAACACAACATTTGTACTGGCGTTTTTGAAAAGTGCTGGTAAATTCAGCCATTATCACACAAAGTTATGGTAAAATTTGGACTTCAAATTAGCCAGACTTGAACTAGAGGTTCTCCTGAATCAAATGAGGGTAAGGCACTTGATGCTGACTGCTAGAAAAGGTTAGAACAGGTTAGGAGAAACAAATAAATACAGGAGAGTCAGGCAGGCGAAAATGCCGTCTAGGTCTTTAAGGGTTAAGGCAGTCTCTTTGAAGTTATGCGTGAGACTGTCTGGCCCCTGTCCCCTCAGAGTTGTCTAATCTAATTAGCCTTTGATGTTTGCCCTTTGATGTGAGGGTTGAGGTGTTATAACAGGCAGGTGTGATTTCACACGGTGTGTTATAAGCCTCTGATGTTAATCTAGGTGTCTCTTTGAAGTTATGCGTGAGACTGTCTAGCCCCCCGCCCCCTCACAGCCCAGACCTCTCCCCCTTTCTCCACCCCTTCCTTTGGCTATGAGGCCAGCAGATAGTGGGGGGTGGAATTAGGTGAAAATAGAAATACGCTCAAACTAAATAAAAAGACAGTCATTTCCACTCACCAAGTCAAAAAAGAAAAATGGCCAAGAGATGCCTCGATATGGGTTTAACCCTTAAAGGCCGAGCGTGCCGCCCGCGGCTTCAAAGAGGTAGCGTTCTAAAATGCTTAATAACTTTGTAACCGCTAATCCTATCCATCTGATTTAAAAAGTGAGGTAAAGCGGCTATTCTAGGCTTTTTGCTGGTATCACTATGTCCTTTTCCGGGATTCAGAGGCTCCGACGTGATCGGGGGCAACGTTATCACAATTGTACAGCCTTGATTCGTCAAGGAGGACCACGCGGCCCCTCTGTCTGAGCCAAACAGCAAAGGTTTTAGACTAAGTCCCACCCCCCTGTGTCCGGATAGGTTTAAAAGGGTAAAGGTCCAGGCAAAACCTCTGCCCATGCTACCATCTTCTCGACCAATCAACATAGGTTGCTGTGTATGTTTTTGGCGGCGGGAGATAAACAAAGAGAAACAGAGAGACGAGGAGAGTAATACTAAAGAAGAGTAATTCTGCCAAGCGTAAGAGAAATAAATACAACACGAGATATCTAGATACAGTCACACACACACACAATAACACATACATACACACACACACACACATATCCCAAGACAAATTCAAACCAACATGTCAAAACGGCGTTACACTACGGAAGAAGCCGTAGAATTTATTTTGGATTCCTCAGATTCTGAAGCTGACAACTGGCAAGGAAGAGGAGTATGATCACGGGATTGATCCCTTCGAAGATAAAAAAGTGAGTAACTTTGCTTATTTCTTATGTTTGTGGTTGCATTTATCGGTTGTTGTTTCTGTAATAACGCCGAAATAATTAGTCCTAAGAGTTTTTATAATGGATGGCCATTTGCCGTAATTGTGTCATAAAGTGAAGTCCTGAGCTCAAGATTCACTATCAATAGAGGCTACTATTTATTTCAGTAAAAAAACGTCAAGCAATACCTTTCATTTATTGCCTCATTCCGCTTGCCCTCTTTGGTTGTTTGTTATGAGGTCTAATGTTATTATATTCATTGCATTACAATTCAGTTACTGATTCCATCAACTAGTAATGTTAGCAGAGGGATAAAGTGTGAATCAAATCAAAAGTTGAGACTGTGTTTAGAAAACAGATAGGATGACACTGGAGAAATAAAAGCAATAAAGGAAATAAAATAAATTCAGACATTTATATCTGTATATTTTCCTCCCTTTTATTTTAGTACAGAGGATGAGAGAGGGGATGCACAAGCCCCTGTCCCCATCAGTAGGCCTCCTTCAAACCGAGAGGGAAAAGAATGTGGCCAGGAGGGTGCAGCATCCAGAAAAAAAGGCCAAACCAATGCCAGCCCCCCTGACAGTGAAAGGGAGAGGAAGAGGAAAAGGGAAAAAAACATCTCTGACCCCAGAAGAGCCAGGAGCTGTTTGGAACGGACCTGAGGTGCCAGATACTGCCCAACAACTACCACACTTTTGCCCGAAAAGAGCCCCTGGAGTCCAAGGTTTTGTTGGTGTGGAGTATACTCCTGCACAAATATTTAGAAATTGTTTTAACAACCAAGCTGTAAATATCATCTGCAAGAACACAAACAAAAATGCTGAAAAGGATCAGGCTAAGGGGGAAAAGTTTGTTTGAGAAAGCCGGTAAAATTCCTCATGTATGTCGGCCTTATGGCACTTCTAAAACTGCTAAAAGTAAGTGACTACTGGAGGAAGGGATCACACCTGAGTGTTCTCTTTCCTGCTTCTGTCATGACAAGAGACAGGTTCATGGCAATCAGCAGAGCTGTACATCTGAGCGACCCAGACCATGATGAATGTGGATACATTTCCTTTGCTCTTTATATATTTTTCTAATATTTTGGTTATAGTTTGAAGATCATTTGCTCTTTGTACTTTTGCACTTTCTATATATTCCTAATACTTGTTTATAGTTTTAATATAATTTGCACTTTGTTAATTTGCACTTTGAATTTGTTTCACTGTTTGTGTTTGTATTTCAATGTTCAAATGATAATATATATCTCTGAAACAAGTTATTTTTGTTGCAATGTCATCTGTTATGGTTTAATTGTTTACTCTCTCAACCTTTTTTGACAGAAGAAACATGATCAGTCATTTAAATATGGAAATACATTTCGTTTTAATTATTCCATATGATCCTAGGCGTTTTTTCACTGAAAACGCCTAGGATAATATTGTAATAAATAGCTGTAACTTGCTCAGGGAACATAATATGCAGATGAAATTTAATTTGAAAGCCTAAAACATCTAAATGCAGCTTTGTAAATAATAAAAAAGAAAATCCCTATGTTTCCTGGCGGAGTAAACAGTAAAAAAAACACAACATTTGTACTGGCGTTTTTGAAAAGTGCTGGTAAATTCAGCCATTATCACACAAAGTTATGGTAAAATTTGGACTTAAAATTAGCCAGACTTGAACTAGAGGTTCTCCTGAATCAAATGAGGTAAGGCACTTGATGCTGACTGCAAGAAAAGGTTAGAACAGGTTAGGAGAAACAAATAAATACAGGAGAGTCAGGCAGGCGAAAATTCCGTCTAGGTCTTTAAGGGTTAATCAGCGAGACGCCTGTGACAACTTACCGCCATCCGTCCGGAGCGCCAGTCAAGAAACGAATGCAGCATCTGTGCGGGGTTCAGACGCCTCCAGCCGAAGATCTGTGCACAAACTTATCTCGTGCCCTCTTTGGTCACGTGCGCGCGTTCATGTGTGTTGAAGGAGGGGCTCTGTGAGGAAGTGGCAGATTTTCCCCGGTTGTGTACTTTTCAAATACGTAAAGAGGGAAATAATAAAATATCCTATTGCCCCCATGATCTTTTGTCTTTTTTATAATTACTTCACACAACTACAAGGAAACCCAATATGAAGTTATATGAGGTTGTATGGGGGTAATATTAGAATTTGCTGTATGCAACAAAAAAAGGTTTGACTGGTGAAAAAGACTCTCACTTTTACAGAGAAAGAAAGAATGTGTCTCTTTTGTGCACCTTTGATTGTCATCAGATCCCCGCCTCAATAGAGACCTTAATATCGGGCAGTTCCTTGTAGCTTTCGGAGTTTACAGGGACGTGATTTGCTCCGTTTATCCCGAGAGAAGACACGAGCTTGACTGCTACAAGGCTCTAATCGGGGATCCAAACCAGAATTACGCAAAAAACGTATTCCTGCATTACCATAAAAGCTTTTCCATCAAAGCCGCAAACAGTCGCTTGGACTGGTCAGTGCTCGACACCGAGCTACTAGTGATGGCCATCGGAGGCTCCCCCATGATCATCTGCATTCACTGCGGTAACCCAGGCCACATCGCTCCCTTCTGCCCCATAGTAGCGCTATCATCCCCTCAAAACCCCCCGCCCCAGGCATTTCATGAAAGACAAAACCGCCAGGTGTGGCCATGGCAGGGTAACAACATCTGCAATAACTTCAATGAAAGTGTGTGTACTTACCCAAACTGTAATTTTCTTCATATCTGTAGTTCCTGCAAGGATGCTCATCCCCGATCTGTGTGCCCCAGGCGCTCAGCCCCCCGCAAGATGCAGAAACTGCACGGGCAAAAACTCTTCTGAAATCTCACCCATCCACACCAATTAACATTCAATTTCTGGCAGCAGAACTATCTTCCCATCCCAATCCTGTGTTTGTCAATTACGTTCTTTCAGGGCCTTCCCAAGGTTTCAGAGTCGGGGTTCTCTCTCTCCCCACAACAACTTATGTAGCAAAAAATCTGCAGTCGGCTATTAAAGAGCCAGAAACCGTCTCCCCAGCTGCTAGAGAAAGAAGTCAGCAAGGGTTACATAATCGGGCCATTTACATCCCCACCTTTCTCTGTATTTCGCACAAGTCCACTCGGTGTAGCCACCAGGAAGTACTCAGGGAAGAAGAGGCTCATTTTCGATCTCTCAGCCCCTCGTTCCGGCCCTTTCTCCAGCGTTAATAGCCTCATTCCATCAGAGCCATCTCACTTCAATACTCCACCGTCGACAACGCTATCAAACTGATCAAACTCACAGGTCAAGGCGCTCTCCAAAGCCGACATCACTGATGCATTTAAAATAGTTCCCATCCATCCCTCCCAGGGGAACATGTTCGGCATTAGATGGAACGCAAAATATTATTTTGTCGTCAGATTAACGTTCGGCTGCAGAAGCCAACTCCGTCTCCGAGGCGCTAGTATGGATATTACTCAACCGAGCGAGAATTCCCTCTGTACTCCACCTGTTAGACGACTTCTTATTAATAGACCCTCCATGCGACAACTCCGGCGCGTCCATTAACAAACTTAAACACTGCTTCCAGGCGCTCGGAGTTCCTCTGGCAAAAGAGAAAACATCAGGTCCCGTCTCCAGTCTGGAATTTCTCGGCATCACCCTGGACTCCCATCGATATGAAGGCATCCCTTCCCTCCGACAAACTGCAGCGCATTCGAGATATAGCGAAATCCCACTGTGAGGCAAAAAACCTCACAAAACAAAAACTGCTCTCCCTCCTCGGGCACCTGAATTTCGCCATGTGTGTCATCCCGCAAGGGCGCTCCTTCATCTCCTGCCTTCTAACGCTGGCGTCTTCCGTCAATAATCTCCACGACCTGATTTCCCTAGACGAGGGCTGCCACTCCGATCTACGCTTCTGGTCCCACCTCCTCGACCACTGGAACGGCATCTCGTTCTTCTACGATGACCTGGTGCATTCCTCTGACTCCCTGAGGTTTTTCACAGACGCTGCCCCATCCGTGGGTTTTGGGGGGTTTTTCCAGGGAGAATGGTTCGCAGGCTCATGGCCGTCCCCCATCTCCCGTCTCGCTCCATCCTCTGCAATGCACGAAATGTACCCTATAGCCGTAGCTTGTCACGTATGGGGCCATCTCTGGACACGCAAACGCATTTCAGTCCTCTGTGACAACGAAGCAGTAGTAGGTGTCATCAACAAAGGGCGGTCTTCCGCTAAAGACATGATGCCCTTTATGAGAAGCATCACATGGTCTTCAATCACTCATAACTTCATCATTACAGCTCGCCACGTTCCTGGTCACCTCAACACTTTCGCTGACGCTCTCTCTCGTTTCAACTTTCAGGCTCCGGAAAATCTGCCCAGACGCCAATCCACGACCGATCAGGATTCCCCCCATTCCACCTCATAGCTCTATATTAAAATTCAACCCCCATCACGAGCTACCTCGACTCAGCTAGAGCTTTTATGAGAAAAGGCTTAGCCAAGTCTACTATCAAAACGTACGACTTTGCCTGGCGTACATTCGCCATGTTTTGCGTTACACTATAGCATGCCTCTTAAACACGTTACGGCCCGTCCACACTACAGCTTCGACAGCTTCAAAAACGGTTTCCAACGCGTCTGCCCATTCACTTTGAATGGGGTGACGTCACTTTTCGCCGAACTGCATTGTGGGTAGCAGAGCGGAGCTTTCCTGGCGTTTCAGGCTGCAAAAGTTGAGCAATGTTCAAATTTTGAAGCTTCTGAAGCTTTCGGTGGAAGCGTCAGCCAATCAAATCATATCATATGCCAGTACAAGCTCTAGCCAATCAAACCGCTGCTTGTGTGTCAGGGGCGGGAGATTCATGTGATTGGTTGTTGGTCGAGCTTCAGACACGCCCAGCTCCAAGCTTTTTTTGAAGCTGTAGTGTGGACGGGCCGTTACTATCAACAACGTATGCGCCTTTATTTGCTATTGCACGGATGACCGGCATTTCAAGCCCCAGTACATTTGCAGCCTGCTCGCTGGTATCCAATTTAATATCAGATGCTATGACCCCAGCTTCGCCAGCATTTTCTCTCATCCCGCAGTCAAACTTATTCTTAGAGGCATATCCAAATCATTAATTCCTGTTCCCGATAGCAGACAGCCTATTACACTTTCCACTTTCTCTTCAAATCACGCCTCAAAACATATCTCTTCACACTCGCATATCCATCCTGATCATTATCCATCACACATCCTCTGTTTTTATTTATTTGGTTATTTTATTGATTTATATACTGCATTGTCTTGTTTATGTCTCTTATGCTGGTGTTATGTTTTGTGTACCTTGTTTTTTATGTGTTTGTACGGCGACCTTGAGAGCCTTGAAAGGCGCCTATATAAAATAAATGAATTATTATTATTATTATTATTATTTTGCATAAAATGCTGTCAGAACTTAGTCAAGGAATTTTCTCTCCATATTTAGACGCACTGCTGGAAGCCCTATTTCTTTTGGCTTTTTATGCCCACTTCCTCTTACACCTTCGATCCCAAAAGAGGTAGCCTATCTGCTTCTCTGATTTATCTTTTCACGCCAGCCATTACAGCCTACGTCTGAAGCATTCTAAATGCGGAGGCGCTTGCTCAGTCATAGTAGCCAGAACTGATTCTAAGTTCTGCCCCTACTCATCTATGATTACATTTCTGCGCATGAGACCCAAATCTAGCCCCTTGTCCCCTCTATTTCTTATCCCGGGCAATTTTCCCCTAACAAAAATCGCTTCTGCCATATCTTAAGTAAATCCTCCTGAAATGCAATATGCCCCCCTCACACTATTCAGGGCATTCATTCAGGATTGGCGCAGCCACATCTGCGTCTAACCAGGGGATTTCCTCCTCCTCTCTGCAACAACTCGGACGCTGGTCATCCTCTGCCTTCACCTCTTACATCCGACCTGATATCCACACAGTGTTGGCTAATCAAATATCTCTCAAACCTTAACACTGGTAAGATACGCATATAACTGGTGGTGGTGTAATTATATCACTCAGATACGTCGTATTACATGCAATGTCTCTCATTCTCTACTCTCGTTCTCTAAACAGGAGCCTCACTCACTGCAACCAAATATACCAAGGGGCAGGGAGATCAGATCCTATAACATATGCCCCAGCGTCAGCCAAGCTAACAGGAGTTTCTCTCCACGCAAACTAATATCGCATGGGAGCACGCACTACCCAACACAGCCCAAGTCCTCTCGCTAGTAGGCTATTAGGTTGCATCGTACCAACAGCATCACATCGGGCCGAGAGAGCTCTACCCTACACGGCGCAAGTAAAATGTCTTCCCGGCCGCGGCTATGCTCGTGCACATGACGAGTATGGATCTCTGGATCTGCTATGCTATAACGGTTAGGAGCCGTAACTTACGGCTCCTCTGAGTCCCCAAGAGTCTGCAGGAAGTTTCACTGATCCGCTTCCCCTGAGCTAAACGATAACTTCGGGAAGCTATCCTACTTGCTAAAGATGGACTGGGGTAGGCCTACGTTGTAATGTGATTTTACATGTTATAAAGAGAGTAGCGAGTGACGCAATTTATAGTTTTAATTTGTACGTCACACAAGGTGTAGGACTCAAAGGACTCGGGTTAAAGGAGAGGAGAGACTCGTCATGACCAGCTCATTTCTAGCATCCGGGTTAATGATCCGGATGAATCAGGACTCGCCCATCTCTAAGCTACGGCCCCTGTTTCCGGTGCTCGTGTCTGCAGCCGCCGGGGCTGCCGGGGCTGACGTGCCCGCGCTCGGTCCTGCCGTGCCCGCACTCGTTGCGCCCAGTGTAGCCGTGCCCGTGCCTGCAGCGCCGGGGGCCGCCGTGCCCGATCCTGCTACACCCGTGCCCGCTCCCGCTGCACCCACACCCGGTGCAGCCGTGCCTGTGTTGCCCGCAGCAGTGGTGCCGGGAGGGTTTGTGTTTGGTCCCATAATGGCAGTTAAAGCCCCAGTGTCTGTGGGTGGTAGGCCGTTGTTTGCGGGGATTAATATGAAAGCAGTTGTGGAGGCTGACGCTCAGGCTCAGGTCAGGGCTGGATGCAGAGAGGGTGTGATGGAGTGCTCAGAGCAGGAGCTGCAGGTTGTCTCTGGGAAACAGGCTCAGCTGTCATACAAACTTGACAGTGAGGCAGAGCAGGGGGGAAATCAGCTAGATCGGATAGTGTCTCCGTATCTGACTGTGTTTCTCAGAGTGAGGATCTATACTCTTTTGAACAGATCCAGGAGTTTCTGGATGAAACTTTCGGGAAATCAGTAAATGTAAACAATTATTTCCCTGATGTTGAAAAGTTTGTTAAGTCAGCCAAGACAATTCAGAAGGTTGTTGGGCTAGACTGACTTGATGAAAAAAAAACGGTATTGCCTCAAGAAACACATCACTACACTGAGGAAAGCTTTAAACAAAAAGACCAAAGTGCCTAAAAAAAGGAGTCGTAAATAATTGAATATGAATCATACAACACCGGGTGTTTCCTCCTTACTGTCTTTTTTCTATCTTTTTCTTAATGGCCTGTCTCTCTTCTCCTCATATTCAGGGTTTAAGGGGTAGCCTCATTAAATATGAATGGGAGCAGAGATGCTCAAAAGAGAGCCTTAGTGACAGAAGTTATTCAACAGAAAAAGCTAGATGTAGTATTTCTACAAGAAGCTCACAGTGACAGCAGAAATGAAACTTACTAGGGGTCTATGGTGGGGGGGGGGGGGCCGCATGTCCTTAGCCATGGGACAAATTTGAGTGCAGGAGTAGCTATTTTGTTCTCCCCGCTTTTAAATATAAAAATAATATCCAGCACAGAGGAAGTGAAGGGTAGATTTATTCTAGTGAAAGCTGAAATAGATGATTTTCTGATTAGCTTTATTAATGTTTATGCACCAAACCAAGGCTCTGAGCGTGAAGAGATCTTTAAAGTATTGGAAGAGAAAATAAGTGATATTGGTCAAGGGGAGTTTATTGTTTTGGGTGGAGACTGGAATTGTTGCACTGACTTTACTTTGGATAGGACTGGAGTTGAGCCACATTTTCAGTCTTCCTCTGTATTGTCTCGAAAATACATGAAAAGTGATGTAGTGGATGTGTGGAGGATGATCCTACATGCCAGCAATACACATGGGTTCAAATATCACATGGTAGAGTTAGTGCAGCCAGATTGGACAGGTTTTATTTACCCAAGCCCTTTTCTGCTAGGGTTACAAATTGTCAGATCATCCCTGTTGCTTTTACAGACCATCATTTAGTTTTGATGGAGCTGATCTTATCTTCCAACGGAAAACCCAGATCTTTTTGGCATTTTAATAATAGATTATTACATGATTTGAATTTCTGTGAACATTTTAAAATGTTTTGGGCTTACTGGAGATCTAGGAAAGATAGTTTTTCTTCCCTTACTCAGTGGTGGGAGGTAGGAAAAGCCCAAATTAAGGTTTTTTGTCAACAATACACCTCCTATTCAACAGCCAAAATTAAGAGAGTAGTGGAGAATTTAGAAAAAGAGGTAATAGACATGGAAAGTGTCTCACATTCTGATCCACAGAATAATGCCAGTTTAAAAGAAAAAAGACAGGAGCTTAACTCCTTTATGCAAGAAAGAGCCAAAGGAGCTTTAGTCCGAGGCCCGTTTCACCAAAACTCAGGACATAGACGCACCCACTGCCTTCTTTTTCAGTTTGGAAAAATCAGTGGTAAAGAGAAAACAGATGTTGTGTCTGCGGCTTCCTGAGGGAAAGGTGACCACGGAGCCGGCTGAGATGAGGAAGCATGCAGTAGATTTCTACACGGATTTGTTCAAGGCTGATGAATGTGATGTGGATTCTGCTGCAGAGCTTCTGCAGGGACTTCCTCAGCTGAGCTCAGAGGAACAGAACACGCTCAGCTCTGAACTGACTTTGAGAACTAACTGCCGCTGTGTCTCAGATGGCGTCAGGAAAGGCTCCTGGAATAGATGGATTATCATCAGACTTTTTAAAGCATTTTTGGAGTCTTATGGGACAGGACATTTTGGATGTTTTTAAAGAATGTTTTGAAGAAGGGATGCTCCCAGCTTCCTCCAGCGCAGTTCTCTCTCTGCTGCTTCCTAAAAAGGGAGACTTGACCTCTTTAAAAAATGGAGACCAGTGGCTCTTTTATGTACGGACTACAAAATCCTCTCAAAGGTTTTATCAAACAGATTAAAACTTTTATTGGTCAATTGATTGTTGTGGATCAATCATACTGTGTGCCAGATAGGTCTATGCTTGATAGTTTGTTTTTAATGAGGGATATGTTTGACATATGTAAATTGTATGAATCAATGCTGGCATCATATCTATTGACCAAGAGAAGGCTTTTGATCGTGTAGATCACAAGTTTCTCTTTACAACACTGCAGGCTTTTGGTGTTGGGGAGGGGTTCCTGTCGTGGGTAAGGATTCTGTATCATGAAGCGTTTTGTGTAATAAAAGTGGGGGAGGGTTGAGTGTTCCTGTGCCGGTTGGGAGGGGGATCAGGCAGGGCTGTCCTATCTCAGGTCAGCTTTACAGTATTGCCATTGAGCCTCTTCTCTGCAGGTTAAGGAGCCAACTGAGGGGTCTCTGTCTACCAGAGATGTCTCACAGCCCTCCTGTTGTTGTGTCAGCATATGCAATGATATATTAATTATCCAGGGCCACACAGATGTACAGGAACTGAAAGAAAGTCTTGCCCTTTACGAAAAAGCATCTTCAGCCAGGGTCAACTGGGGAAAGAGCGAGGCTGTTATATCTCTCACAGGCTCCGCTCTCTACTGGACTCTATGGGTACTACCTTACCCTGCGAGCATTCTCCCACTTCTCCAGACTTCTATAGACGTAGCC
>NW_022991742.1:0-30138 GCF_902827175.1 Gymnodraco acuticeps | reverse complement strand
GTACACGGTTCTACACGGTTCTACCCGGTTCTACCCGGTTCTACCTGGTTCTACACGGTTCTACACGGTTCGACCCGGTTCTATCCGGTTCTACACGGTTCTACACGGTTCTACCCGGTTCTACCCGGTTCGACCCGGTTCTATCCGGTTCTACCCGGTTCAACCCGGTTCTACCCGGTTCTATCCGGTTCTACCCGGTTCTACTCGGTTCTACCCAGTTCTACACGGTTCTACACGGTTCTACCCGGTTCTATCCTGTTCTACCCTGTTCTACACGGTTCTACCCGGTTCTACACGGTTCTACCCGGTTCTACACGGTTCTACCCGGTTCTACCCGGTTGAAAGCTGCATGAGATCTCCCTGTTTCAGAGAGACGCAGTTATTACTGGAGAGTCATCAAATACTCTGAGATACTGTATTATATGAATACTATTATATTATATATGAATACTATATACCCTAATACTGTATATGAATACTGTATACCCTGATACTGTATATGAATACTATATACCCTGATACTGTATATCAATCAATCAATGTTTATTTATATTGCCCAATATCACAAATGTTACATTTGTCTCAGTGGACTTCACAGTTTGTACAGAATATCAGTATGACAATACGACACCCTCTGTCCTTAGACCCTCTGTCCTTAGACCCTCTGTCCTCAGACCCTCTGTCCTTAGACCCTCTGTCCTCAGACCCTCTGTCCTTAGACCCTCTGTCCTTAGACCCTCTGTCCTCAGACCCTCTGTCCTTAGACCCTCTGTCCTTAGACCCTCTGTCCTCAGACCCTCTGTCCTCAGACCCTCTGTCCTTAGACCCTCTGTCCTTAGACCCTCTGTCCTCAGACCCTCTGTCCTCAGACCCTCTGTCCTTAGACCCTCTGTCCTCAGACCCTCTGTCCTTAGACCCTCTGTCCTTAGACCCTCTGTCCTCAGACCCTCTGTCCTCAGACCCTCTGTCCTTAGACCCTCTGTCCTTAGACCCTCTGTCCTCAGACTCTATGTCCTCAGACCCTCTGTCCTTAGACCCTCTGTCCTCAGACCCTCTGTCCTTAGACCCTCTGTCCTCAGACTCTATGTCCTCAGACCCTCTGTCCTTAGACCCTCTGTCCTGAGACCCTCTGTCCTCAGACCCTGACGTCGTACAAGGAAACACAGAGAAACCCCCCAGTTTAAAGGGAACATGGGAGAAATCTCAGGGAGAGCAACAGAGGAGGGATCCCTCTCCCAGGACGGACAGACGTGCAATAGATGCCGTGTGGAAATCCAAGAGATAATACATTTGCAACATAGGTAGTCCAAATGTTAGGAAATGCATGTGTGTATAAATATATGAATACTATATACCCTGATACTGTATATGAATACTATATACCCTGATACTGTATATGAATACTAAATACCCTGATACTGTATATGAATACTATATACTCTGATACTGTATATGAATACTATATACCCTGATACTGTATATGAATACTATATACCCTGATACTGTATATGAATACTATATACCCTGATACTGTATATGAATACTATATACCCTGATACTGTATATTGAATACTATATACCCCTGATACTGTATATGAATACTAAATACCCTGATACTGTATATGAATAAATACCCTGATACTGTATATGAATACTATATACTCTGATACTGTATATGAATACTATATACCCTGATACTGTATATGAATACTATATACCCTGATACTGTATATGAATACTATATACCCTGATACTGTATATGAATACTATATACCCTGATACTGTATATGAATACTAAATACCCTGATACTGTATATTAATACTATATACTCTGATACTGTATATGAATACTATATACCCTGATACTGTATATGAATACTAAATACCCTGATACTGTATATGAATACTATATACCCTGATACTGTATATGAATACTATATACCCTGATACTGTATATGCATACTATATACCCTGATACTGTATATGAATACTATATACCCTGATACTGTATATGAATACTATATACCCTGATACTGTATATGAATACTATATACCCTGATACTGTATATGAATACTATATACCCTGATACTGTATATGAATACTATATACCCTGATACTGTATATGAATACTATATACCCTGATACTGTATATGAATACTATATATACCCTGATACTGTATATTAATACTATGAATACTATATACCCTGATACTGTATATGAATACTATATACCCTGATACTGTATATGAATACTATATACCCTGCTACTGTATATGAATACTATATACCCCTGATACTGTATATGAATACTAAATACCCTGATACTGTATATGAATACTATATACCCTGATACTGTATATGAATACTATATAACCCGATACTGTATATGAATACTATATACTCTGATACTGTATATGAATACTATATACCCCGATACTGTATATGAATACTATATACCCCGATACTGTATATGAATACTATATACCCCGATACTGTATATGAATACTATATACCCCGATACTGTATATGAATACTATATACCCCGATACTGTATATGAATACTATATACTCTGATACTGTATATGAATACTATATACCCTGATACTGTATATGAATACTATATACCCTGATACTGTATATGAATACTATATATACCCTGATACTGTATATTAATACTATATACCCTGATACTGTATATGAATACTAAATACCCTGATACTGTATATGAATACTATATACCCTGATACTGTATATGAATACTATATACCCTGATACTGTATATCAATACTATATATACCCTGATACTGTATATTAATACTATATACCCTGATACTGTATATGAATACTATATACCCTGATACTGTATATGAATACTATATACTCTGATACTGTATATGAATACTATATACCCTGATACTGTATATGAATACTATATACTCTGATACTGTATATGAATACTATATACCCTGATACTGTATATGAATACTATATACCCTGATACTGTATATGAATACTATATACCCTGATACTGTATATGAATACTATATACTCTGATACTGTATATGAATACTATATACTATACTCTATGAATACTATATATGAATTACTATATACCCTGATACTGTATATGAATATTTACTCTGATACTGTATATGAATACTATATACCCTACTGTATATGATACTATATACCTGATACTGTATATGAATACTATATACCCTGATACTGTATATGAATACTATATACCCTGATACTGTATATGAATACTATATACCCTGATACTGTATATGAATACTATATACCCTGATACTGTATATGAATACTATATACTATATACTCTGATACTGTATATGAATACTATATACCCTGATACTGTATATGAATACTATATACCCTGATACTGTATATGAATACTATATACCCTGATACTGTATATGAATACTATATACCCTGATACTGTATATGAATACTATATACTCTGATACTGTATATGAATACTATATACCCTGATACTGTATATGAATACTATATACTCTGATACTGTATATGAATACTATATACCCTGATACTGTATATGAATACTATATACCCTGATACTGTATATGAATACTATATACTCTGATACTGTATATGAATACTATATACCCTGATACTGTATATGAATACTATATACCCTGATACTGTATATGAATACTATATACTCTGATACTGTATATGAATACTATATACCCTGATACTGTATATGAATACTATATACCCTGATACTGTATATGAATACTATATACCCTGATACTGTATATTAATACTATATACTCTGATACTGTATATGAATACTATATACCCTGATACTGTATATGAATACTATATACCCTGATACTGTATATGAATACTATATACCCTGATACTGTATATGAATACTATATACCCTGATACTGTATATTAATACTATATACCCTGATACTGTATATGAATACTATATACCCTGATACTGTATATGAATACTATATACCCTGATACTGTATATGAATAATATACTCCTGATACTGTATATGAATACTATATACCCTGATACTGTATATGAATACTATATACCCTGATACTGTATATGAATACTATATACCCTGATACTGTATATGAATACTATATACCCATCACATATCCACTCTGTTGATCAGCTGGTTCTCAGTGCTTACACTTTGTTTTGATCTCATTCTTTTCCTTTGCATGTATTTTATTTATACTTTATAATATTATATATATATATTGATAACTGATGTTTAAATCCTGTTCTGATCAGAAGGGGTTTGATTGGTTCACGCATTAAAGGGTCATAACGCTCTGTATTAATACAATGAAGTGTATTATTGTGTATTTTGATGTCATATTATTGTTGGGTTATTTCTTCCATTTGATGTATTTGTTGTTATTATGATTGTTGTTGTTGTTGTGATAGTAACAGTGTTGTGTTTGTGCAGCTGGTGGCCCAGGGGCAGTTCAGAGTCCTGAAGGTTCCTCTGGGGTTCATCAAGGCCTTGCAATGGGTGAGTACTCTTTAAAGTGGAGACACTATACACGTGAACATCAGCAGGAGAGGACTCTTTAAAGTAGAGACACTACATACTGATATACACCTGAACATCAGCAGGAGAGGACTCTTTAAAGTAGAGACACTATATACTGATATATACCTGAACATCAGCAGGAGAGGACTCTTTAAAGTAGAGACACTACATACTGATATACACCTGAACATCAGCAGGAGAGGACTCTTTAAAGTAGAGACACTACATACTGATATACACCTGAACATCAGCAGGAGAGGACTCTTTAAAGTAGAGACACTACATACTGATATACACGTGAACATCAGCAGGAGAGGACTCTTTAAAGTAGAGACACTACATACTGATATACACCTGAACATCAGCAGGAGAGGACTCTTTAAAGTAGAGACACTACATACTGATATACACCTGAACATCAGCTGGAGAGGACTCTTTAAAGTAGAGACACTACATACTGATATACACCTGAACATCAGCAGGAGAGGACTCTTTAAAGTGGAGACACTACATACTGATATACACCTGAACATCAGCAGGAGAGGACTCTTTAAAGTAGAGACACTACATACTGATATACACCTGAACATCAGCAGGAGAGGACTCTTTAAAGTAGAGACACTACATACTGATATACACCTGAACATCAGCAGGAGAGGACTCTTTAAAGTGGAGACACTACATACTGATATACACCTGAACATCATCAGGAGAGGACTCTTTAAAGTAGAGACACTACATACTGATATACACCTGAACATCAGCAGGAGAGGACTCTTTAAAGTAGAGACACTACATACTGATATACACCTGAACATCAGCAGGAGAGGACTCTTTAAAGTAGAGACACTACATACTGATACACACCTGAACATCAGCAGGAGAGGACTCTTTAAAGTAGAGACACTACATACTGATAAACACCTGAACATCAGCAGGAGAGGACTCTTTAAAGTAGAGACACTACATACTGATATACACCTGAACATCAGCAGGAGAGGACTCTTTAAAGTAGAGACACTACATACTGATATACACCTGAACATCAGCAGGAGAGAACTCTTTAAAGTAGAGACACTACATACTGATATACACCTGAACATCAGCAGGAGAGGACTCTTTAAAGTAGAGACACTACATACTGATATACACCTGAACATCAGCAGGAGAGGACTCTTTAAAGTAGAGACACTACATACTGATATACACCTGAACATCAGCAGGAGAGGACTCTTTAAAGTAGAGACACTACATACTGATATACACCTGAACATCAGCTGGAGAGGACTCTTTAAAGTGGAGACACTACATACTGATATACACCTGAACATCAGCAGGAGAGGACTCTTTAAAGTAGAGACACTACATACTGATATACACCTGAACATCAGCAGGAGAGGACTCTTTAAAGTAGAGACACTACATACTGATATACACCTGAACATCAGCAGGAGAGGACTCTTTAAAGTGGAGACACTACATACTGATATACACCTGAACATCATCAGGAGAGGACTCTTTAAAGTAGAGACTACATACTGATATACACCTGAACATCAGCAGGAGAGGACTCTTTAAAGTAGAGACACTACATACTGATATACACCTGAACATCAGCAGGAGAGCACTCTTTAAAGTGGAGACACTACATACTGATGTACACCTGAACATCAGCAGGAGAGGACTCTTTAAATTAGAGACACTACATACTGATATACACCTGAAAATCAGCAGGAGAGCACTCTTTAAAGTAGAGACACTACATACTGATATACACCTGAACATCAGCAGGAGAGGACTCTTTAAAGTGGAGACACTACATACTGATGTACACCTGCACATCAGCAGGAGAGGACTCTTTAAAGTAGAGACACTACATACTGATATACACCTGAACATCAGCAGGAGAGGACTCTTTAAAGTAGAGACACTACATACTGATATACACCTGAACATCAGCAGGAGAGCACTCTTTAAAGTAGAGACACTACATACTGATATACACCTGAACATCAGCAGGAGAGGACTCTTTAAAGTAGAGACACTACATACTGATATACACCTGATCATCAGCTGGAGAGGACTCTTTAAAGTAGAGACACTACATACTGATATACACCTGAACATCAGCAGGAGAGGACTCTTTAAAGTAGAGACACTACACACTGATATACACCTGAACATCAGCAGGAGAGGACTCTTTAAAGTAGAGACACTACACACTGATACACACCTGAACATCAGCAGGAGAGGACTCTTTAAAGTAGAGACACTACATACTGATATACACCTGAACATCAGCAGGAGAGGACTCTTTAAAGTAGAGACACTACATACTGATATACACCTGAACATCAGCAGGAGAGGACTCTTTAAAGTAGAGACACTACATACTGATATACACCTGAACATCAGCAGGAGAGGACTCTTTAAAGTAGAGACACTACATACTGATATACACCTGAACATCAGCAGGAGAGGACTCTTTAAAGTGGAGACACTACATACTGATATACACCTGAACATCAGCAGGAGAGGACTCTTTAAAGTAGAGACACTACATACTGATATACACCTGAACATCAGCAGGAGAGGACTCTTTAAAGTAGAGACACTACATACTGATACACACCTGAACATCAGCAGGAGAGGACTCTTTAAAGTAGAGACACTATACACCTGAACATCAGGAGAGGGGACTCTTTAAGGTAGAGACACTATACACCTGAACATCAGGAGAGGGGACTCTTTAAAGTAGGGACACTACATACTGATATACACCTGAACATCAGCAGGAGAGGACTCTTTAAAGTAGAGACACTACATACTGATATACACCTGAACATCAGCAGGAGAGGACTCTTTAAAGTAGAGACACTACATACTGATATACAGCTGAACATCAGCAGGAGAGGACTCTTTAAAGTAGAGACACTACATACTGATATACACCTGAACATCAGCAGGAGAGGACTCTTTAAAGTAGAGACACTACATACTGATATACACCTGAACATCAGCAGGAGAGGACTCTTTAAAGTAGAGACACTATACACCTGAACATCAGCAGGAGAGGGGACTCTTTAAAGTGGAGACACTACATACTGATATACACCTGAACATCAGCAGGAGAGGACTCTTTAAAGTAGAGACACTACATACTGATATACACCTGAACATCAGCAGGAGAGCACTCTTTAAAGTAGAGACACTACATACTGATATACACCTGAACATCAGCAGGAGAGGACTCTTTAAAGTAGAGACACTACATACTGATATACACCTGAACATCAGCAGGAGAGGACTCTTTAAAGTAGAGACACTACATACTGATATACACCTGAACATCAGCAGGAGAGGACTCTTTAAAGTAGAGACACTACATACTGATATACACCTGAACATCAGCAGGAGAGCACTCTTTAAAGTAGAGACACTACATACTGATATACACCTGAACATCAGCAGGAGAGGACTCTTTAAAGTAGAGACACTACATACTGATATACACCTGATCATCAGCTGGAGAGGACTCTTTAAAGTAGAGACACTACATACTGATATACACCTGAACATCAGCAGGAGAGGACTCTTTAAAGTAGAGACACTACACACTGATATACACCTGAACATCAGCAGGAGAGGACTCTTTAAAGTAGAGACACTACACACTGATACACACCTGAACATCAGCAGGAGAGGACTCTTTAAAGTAGAGACACTACATACTGATATACACCTGAACATCAGCAGGAGAGGACTCTTTAAAGTAGAGACACTACATACTGATATACACCTGAACATCAGCAGGAGAGGACTCTTTAAAGTAGAGACACTACATACTGATATACACCTGAACATCAGCAGGAGAGGACTCTTTAAAGTAGAGACACTACATACTGATATACACCTGAACATCAGCAGGAGAGGACTCTTTAAAGTGGAGACACTACATACTGATATACACCTGAACATCAGCAGGAGAGGACTCTTTAAAGTAGAGACACTACATACTGATATACACCTGAACATCAGCAGGAGAGGACTCTTTAAAGTAGAGACACTACATACTGATACACACCTGAACATCAGCAGGAGAGGACTCTTTAAAGTAGAGACACTATACACCTGAACATCAGGAGAGGGGACTCTTTAAGGTAGAGACACTATACACCTGAACATCAGGAGAGGGGACTCTTTAAAGTAGGGACACTACATACTGATATACACCTGAACATCAGCAGGAGAGGACTCTTTAAAGTAGAGACACTACATACTGATATACACCTGAACATCAGCAGGAGAGGACTCTTTAAAGTAGAGACACTACATACTGATATACAGCTGAACATCAGCAGGAGAGGACTCTTTAAAGTAGAGACACTACATACTGATATACACCTGAACATCAGCAGGAGAGGACTCTTTAAAGTAGAGACACTACATACTGATATACACCTGAACATCAGCAGGAGAGGACTCTTTAAAGTAGAGACACTATACACCTGAACATCAGCAGGAGAGGGGACTCTTTAAAGTGGAGACACTACATACTGATATACACCTGAACATCAGCAGGAGAGGACTCTTTAAAGTAGAGACACTACATACTGATATACACCTGAACATCAGCAGGAGAGCACTCTTTAAAGTAGAGACACTACATACTGATATACACCTGAACATCAGCAGGAGAGGACTCTTTAAAGTAGAGACACTACATACTGATATACACCTGAACATCAGCAGGAGAGGACTCTTTAAAGTAGAGACACTACATACTGATATACACCTGAACATCAGCAGGAGAGCACTCTTTAAAGTAGAGACACTACATACTGATATACACCTGAACATCAGCAGGAGAGGACTCTTTAAAGTAGAGACACTACATACTGATATACACCTGAACATCAGCAGGAGAGGACTCTTTAAAGTAGAGACACTACATACTGATATACACCTGAATATCAGCAGGAGAGGACTCTTTAAAGTAGAGACACTACATACTGATATACACCTGAACATCAGCAGGAGAGGACTCTTTAAAGTGGAGACACTACATACTGATATACACCTGAACATCAGCAGGAGAGGACTCTTTAAAGTGGAGACACTACATACTGATATACACCTGAACATCAGCAGGAGAGGACTCTTTAAAGTAGAGACACTACATACTGATATACACCTGAACATCAGCAGGAGAGGACTCTTTAAAGTAGAGACACTACATACTGATATACACCTGAACATCAGCAGGAGAGGACTCTTTAAAGTAGAGACACTATACACCTGAACATCAGGAGAGGGGACTCTTTAAAGTAGAGACACTATACACCTGAACATCAGCAGGAGAGGACTCTTTAAAGTAGAGACACTATACACCTGAACATCAGCAGGAGAGGGGACTCTTTAAAGTTGAGACACTACATTCTGATATACACCTGAACATCAGCAGGAGAGGACTCTTTAAAGTAGAGACACTACATACTGATATACACCTGAACATCAGCAGGAGAGCACTCTTTAAAGTAGAGACACTACATACTGATATACACCTGAACATCAGCAGGAGAGGACTCTTTAAAGTAGAGACACTACATACTGATATACACCTGAACATCAGCAGGAGAGGACTCTTTAAAGTAGAGACACTACATACTGATATACACCTGAACATCAGCAGGAGAGCACTCTTTAAAGTAGAGACACTACATACTGATATACACCTGAACATCAGCAGGAGAGGACTCTTTAAAGTAGAGACACTACGTACTGATATACACCTGAACATCAGCAGGAGAGGACTCTTTAAAGTAGAGACACTACATACTGATATACACCTGAACATCAGCAGGAGAGGACTCTTTAAAGTAGAGACACTACATACTGATATACACCTGAACATCAGCAGGAGAGGACTCTTTAAAGTAGAGACACTACATACTGATATAAACCTGAACATCAGCAGGAGAGCACTCTTTAAAGTAGAGACACTACATACTGATATACACCTGAACATCAGCAGGAGAGCACTCTTTAAAGTAGAGACACTACATACTGATATACACCTGAACATCAGCAGGAGAGGACTCTTTAAAGTAGAGACACTACATACTGATATACACCTGAACATCAGCAGGAGAGGACTCTTTAAAGTAGAGACACTACATACTGATATACACCTGAATATCAGCAGGAGAGGACTCTTTAAAGTAGAGACACTACATACTGATATACACCTGAACATCAGCAGGAGAGGACTCTTTAAAGTGGAGACACTACATACTGATATACACCTGAACATCAGCAGGAGAGGACTCTTTAAAGTGGAGACACTACATACTGATATACACCTGAACATCAGCAGGAGAGGACTCTTTAAAGTAGAGACACTACATACTGATATACACCTGAACATCAGCAGGAGAGGACTCTTTAAAGTAGAGACACTACATACTGATATACACCTGAACATCAGCAGGAGAGGACTCTTTAAAGTAGAGACACTATACACCTGAACATCAGGAGAGGGGACTCTTTAAAGTAGAGACACTATACACCTGAACATCAGCAGGAGAGGACTCTTTAAAGTAGAGACACTATACACCTGAACATCAGCAGGAGAGGGGACTCTTTAAAGTTGAGACACTACATTCTGATATACACCTGAACATCAGCAGGAGAGGACTCTTTAAAGTAGAGACACTACATACTGATATACACCTGAACATCAGCAGGAGAGCACTCTTTAAAGTAGAGACACTACATACTGATATACACCTGAACATCAGCAGGAGAGGACTCTTTAAAGTAGAGACACTACATACTGATATACACCTGAACATCAGCAGGAGAGGACTCTTTAAAGTAGAGACACTACATACTGATATAAACCTGAACATCAGCAGGAGAGCACTCTTTAAAGTAGAGACACTACATACTGATATACACCTGAACATCAGCAGGAGAGCACTCTTTAAAGTAGAGACACTACATACTGATATACACCTGAACATCAGCAGGAGAGGACTCTTTAAAGTAGAGACACTACATACTGATATACACCTGAACATCAGCAGGAGAGGACTCTTTAAAGTAGAGACACTACATACTGATATACACCTGAATATCAGCAGGAGAGGACTCTTTAAAGTAGAGACACTACATACTGATATACACCTGAACATCAGCAGGAGAGGACTCTTTAAAGTGGAGACACTACATACTGATATACACCTGAACATCAGCAGGAGAGGACTCTTTAAAGTGGAGACACTACATACTGATATACACCTGAACATCAGCAGGAGAGGACTCTTTAAAGTAGAGACACTACATACTGATATACACCTGAACATCAGCAGGAGAGGACTCTTTAAAGTAGAGACACTACATACTGATATACACCTGAAAATCAGCAGGAGAGGACTCTTTAAAGTAGAGACACTATACACCTGAACATCAGGAGAGGGGACTCTTTAAAGTAGAGACACTATACACCTGAACATCAGCAGGAGAGGACTCTTTAAAGTAGAGACACTATACACCTGAACATCAGCAGGAGAGGGGACTCTTTAAAGTTGAGACACTACATTCTGATATACACCTGAACATCAGCAGGAGAGGACTCTTTAAAGTAGAGACACTACATACTGATATACACCTGAACATCAGCAGGAGAGCACTCTTTAAAGTAGAGACACTACATACTGATATACACCTGAACATCAGCAGGAGAGGACTCTTTAAAGTAGAGACACTACATACTGATATACACCTGAACATCAGCAGGAGAGGACTCTTTAAAGTAGAGACACTACATACTGATATACACCTGAACATCAGCAGGAGAGCACTCTTTAAAGTAGAGACACTACATACTGATATACACCTGAACATCAGCAGGAGAGGACTCTTTAAAGTAGAGACACTACGTACTGATATACACCTGAACATCAGCAGGAGAGGACTCTTTAAAGTAGAGACACTACATACTGATATACACCTGAACATCAGCAGGAGAGGACTCTTTAAAGTAGAGACACTACATACTGATATACACCTGAACATCAGCAGGAGAGGACTCTTTAAAGTAGAGACACTACATACTGATATAAACCTGAACATCAGCAGGAGAGCACTCTTTAAAGTAGAGACACTACATACTGATATACACCTGAACATCAGCAGGAGAGGACTCTTTAAAGTAGAGACACTACATACTGATATAATAATAATAATAATACATTGCATTTCAAAGCGCTTTTCCAGGTGCTCAAAGACGCTTTACTGTGGTGATAAAACATGATAAAATAGAATTTAAAAGTTATTAAAACAGCAATACAGCATAATTCACAGATTAAAAGCCAGTCTGAAGAGGTGTGTTTTGGTCAGTGTTTTGAAAGTGGGGGGGTCAGTGCAGTCTCTGATGTGTTGTGGGAGGGAGTTCCAGAGGGTGGGGGCAGCGATGGAGAAGGCTCTATCCCCCCAGGTTCGGAGCTTGGTTTTCTTGGGGATAGAGAGGAGGTTCGCTTCTGATGAGCGAAGGCTGCGGGAAGGGGTGTAGTGGTGGATCAGGTCAGAGAGGTAGGGGGGAGCCTGGTTATTGAGAACTTTGTGTGTTAGCAGAAGGATTTTGAAGTGTATTCGTTGACGAACAGGGAGCCAGTGCAGGTTTTGAAGGACGGGGGTGATGTGGTCTCTGGAGCGGGTGTGGGTGAGGAGGCGGGCAGCGCAGTTCTGGATGTATTGTAGTTTATTTAGGATTTTGGATGATGAACCATACAGGATGCTGTTGCAGTAGTCCAGTCTTGAAGTGACAAATGCGTGGATGAGGGTTTCAGCAGCCGGGAAGGTGAGTGAGGGGCGGAGGCGGGCAATGTTTTTCAGATGGAAGAAGGCAGTCCTGGTGATGTGGTTTGTGTGTTTGTCAAATTTGAGCTGGCTGTCAAAGATTACTCCAAGGTTGCGAATGTGAGGAGAGGGGGTTAGAGTGGTGTTGTCAAGGGTGAGGTTGAAGTTCTGAGTGGTGTTGGTGCGGGATGGGGGTCCGATTATGATGATATCAGATTTGTCGCTGTTCAGTTGAAGGTAGTTTGTTTGCATCCAGGATTTAATTTCTGAGAGACAGTTGGTGAGTGTGGAGTGAGTTGTGGCAGTGATGGTTTTTGTGGAGATGTAGAGTTGGATGTCATCAGCGTAGCAGTGATACTGGAGGTTGTGGCGACGGATGATTTTTCCAAGGGGGAGTATATAGAGGATGAAGAGGAGGGGACCAAGCACCGAACCCTGGGGGACGCCTTGGTTCAGAGGGGCAGTGGAGGAAGTGCAGTTATTGATGTGGATGAACTGGTGTCTGTTGGTGAGGTATGATTTCAACCAGGAGAGTGCAGTGTCAGTGATGTTGAGGGATGATTCCAGGCGGGACAGCAGGATGGTGTGGTCGATGGTGTCGAACGCTGCTGTGAGGTCGAGGAGGATGAGGATGTACACCTGAACATCAGCAGGAGAGGACTCTTTAAAGTAGAGACACTACATACTGATATACACCTGAACATCAGCAGGAGAGGACTCTTTAAAGTAGAGACACTACATACTGATATACACCTGAACATCAGGAGAGGACTCTTTAAAGTAGAGACACTACATACTGATATACACCTGAACATCAGCAGGAGAGGACTCTTTAAAGTAGAGACACTACATACTGATATACACCTGAACATCAGCAGGAGAGGACTCTTTAAAGTAGAGACACTACATACTGATATACACCTCAACATCAGCAGCAGAGGACTCTTTAAAGTAGAGACACTACATACTGATATATACCTGAACATCAGCAGGTGAGGACTCTTTAAAGTAGAGACACTACATACTGATATACACCTGAACATCAGGAGAAGAGGACTCTTTAAAGTAGAGACACTACATACTGATATACACCTGAACATCAGCAGGAGAGGACTATTTAAAGTAGAGACACTACATACTGATATACACCTGAACATCAGGAGGAGAGGACTCTTTAAAGTAGAGACACTACATACTGATATACACCTGAACATCAACAGGAGAGGACTCTTTAAAGTAGAGACACTACATACTGATATACACCTGAATATCAGCAGGAGAGGACTCTTTAAAGTAGAGACACTATACACCTGAATATCAGCAGGAGAGGACTCTTTAAAGTAGAGACACTACATACTGATATACACCTGAACATCAGCAGGAGAGGACTCTTTAAAGTCGAGACACTACATACTGATATACACCTGAACATCAGCAGGAGAGGACTCTTTAAAGTAGAGACACTATACACCTGAATATCAGCAGGAGAGGACTCTTTAAAGTAGAGCCCTTTTCTGATTGTTTGTTTTGTAGTATTTGTGTTACTGTATGTTCAACAAAGGTGTATTTAGCTATATCTTGAGACATTGCCACTGTATGTACGAGGCCTCAAGAGCCTTTCTTGTGCTGGCAGACACATAGAAACATATTGGCGGGGCGCACTTCGCACACACTAAAACATTCCGCGCTCACATGTAGCTGGGCCCGCGTGCCTTAGCACCGCTGCTATGACTATGCTATGACCTAGGGGAAACACTGCATACTGAACATGTTTCATGTTTTTAATGTATTCACAAACACTTCGATATAGGATGGAGAAAATGTTCCTGCAGAACCTTCGTGCACACACACACACACACACACACACACACACACACACACACACACACACACACACACACACACACACACACACACACACACACACACACACACACACACACACACACACACTGACTGTGACCATCTGCTCAGTGTGTGTGTGTGTGTGAGTGAGTGTGTGTGTGTGTGTGTGTGTGTGTGAGTGTGTTTATAGATAGAATCGTGATGTTTCAGCCGCAGTGAGATCAGGGTGTTCCTCTGAATGTTGCGCTTGATTTCTGACTCGTCTTTGAGAAAACGTCCTGATTATAAACACAACCTGATGAAACACTACATATCCCATGATGCCGCGCTGCACAAACAACAGATCAGAAAACAAAATTTTACTCAGATGTTTCGATAATCTAACACTTGTTTTCATGTTTCCTCCTCCTCCTCCTCCTCCTCCTGCAGTTCTTTGCTATCTTTGCCTTCTCCACCTGTGGAAGTTACTCTGGGATGTTCAAGATGGAGGTTGAGTGTAAGAACCGGACCGACAGCGACTTGAGCATCGAGGTCGAGTTTGAGTATCCCTTCAGGTAAAACTTTATACAGACAGAACTTATGTTAACGTGCTAACTCCCTGTCCTCTGTCAGACTGCACCAGGTGTACTGTGATGCTAACCTGCTAACGTGCTAACTCCCTGTCCTCTGTCAGACTGCACCAGGTGTACTATGATGCTAACCTGCTAACGTGCTAACTCCCTGTCTCCGGTCAGGCTGCACCAGGTGTACTATGATGCTAACCTGCTAACGTGCTAACTCCCTGTCTCCGGTCAGGCTGCACCAGGTGTACTGTGATGCTAACCTGCTAACGTGCTAACTCCCTGTCTCCGGTCAGGCTGCACCAGGGTTGCGGTCGGATAGTTTAAAAATCAGCTCCTAAGTTCTAACCCTATCTCCTATTCCTTGACCTCTGAGTGAAAGGTCACGGGGTTAAGGGATAGTGGATAGGAGAATTCAAAAGGACTTAGGAGAAGAGACTGCGGTACTTCCTGTCTGATCATCTACACCAGGGTTGCATTCCAATAGTCCATTTAGCTTAGGAACCTTCCTAACGGAGTGAAATGACCCGGAAGTCCCTCAGTGGCAGCCATGATAAGAGCTGATCCAATTCTCAAATGAAAGGAAAGGAGGTTTCAAACTTCCTTTATAGCCCCCTTTAGCTTAGGAACCACTGGACCTCCCTAACCGAAAGGAGAGGAGAAAATGCTGCCCCACAATGCATTGCAGCCGCAGCATTTGCCGTCACTCAACAGTCGGCCGTTCACGAAAACAACCGATTATGACGGAGAAATGATATCATGAAAGTTACGGTGCTTATTAAGCTTTTTAAAACGTATGTGGTAAGTTGCCAAAGTGCTTTGTTCTGAACGTTCATCAGTATTATAATCAAAGAGAGAAATATGAACGTTAGTTTTTACTGAAATGATCAAATAAAGTCAACATCTCACAGTCTTCACTGAGCTGTGGGGTTTGTTCAACTTTTAAAAGATGTTTGAATGGTGATATACACAGTGATAGATGTTAAGGACTAACGTTTATAATAAATACATCTGTATTGATTTAAGATCTTTTCATCAATCATACGTATTGGGATCATTTGTATTAATGAGGACCGGAGGGAGAGGGGGACGAGCAGAAGCTTCACTTTCCTTTTTATTTCAATTCCAACTTTGGTCCTGAAGAATCTGTTTCTCTGTTGTCCCCGTTCATAAAGCATAAAGCAACAGCGTCAGAGCACAGAGTCTCTAGATGAGTTCACAGGAGTCCCTCGTTCTTATTAAACATCCATGTTGTAGTCCGCTGTATAGAGAACTAGTTTCCATAGTTTCCCCACAGCAGCAGACGCACCTTCAGGACGTCCCTCCTTCTTATTGAACATCCATGTTGTAGTCCGCTGTATAGAGAACTAGTTTCCATAGTTTCCCCACAGCAGCAGACGCACCTTCAGGACGTCCCTCCTTCTTATTGAACATCCATGTTGTAGTCCTCTGTATAGAGAACTAGTTTCCATAGTTTCCCCACAGCAGCAGACGCACCTTCAGGACGTCCCTCCTTCTTATTGAACATCCATGTTGTAGTCCGCTGTATAGAGAACTAGTTTCCATAGTTTCCCCACAGCAGCAGACGCACATTCAGGACGTCCCTCCTTCTTATTGAACATCCATGTTGTAGTCCTCTGTATAGAGAACTGTAGTTTCCATAGTTTCCCCACAGCAGCAGACGCACCTTCAGGACGTCCCTCCTTCTTATTGAACATCCATGTTGTAGTCCTCTGTATAGAGAACTAGTTTCCATAGTTTCCCCACAGCAGCAGACGCACCTTCAGGACGTCCCTCCTTCTTATTGAACATCCATGTTGTAGTCCTCTGTATAGAGAACTAGTTTCCATAGTTTCCCCACAGCAGCAGACGCACATTCAGGACGTCCCTCCTTCTTATTGAACATCCATGTTGTAGTCCTCTGTATAGAGAACTAGTTTCCATAGTTTCCCCACAGCAGCAGACGCACCTTCAGGACGTCCCTCCTTCTTATTGAACATCCATGTTGTAGTCCTCTGTATAGAGAACTAGTTTCCATAGTTTCCCCACAGCAGCAGACGCACCTTCAGGACGTCCCTCCTTCTTATTGAACATCCATGTTGTAGTCCTCTGTATAGAGAACTAGTTTCCATAGTTTCCCCACAGCAGCAGACGCACCTTCAGGACGTCCCTCCTTCTTATTGAACATCCATGTTGTAGTCCTCTGTATAGAGAACGTAGTTTCCATAGTTTCCCCACAGCAGCAGACGCACCTTCAGGACGTCCCTCCTTCTTATTGAACATCCATGTTGTAGTCCTCTGTATAGAGAACTAGTTTCCATAGTTTCCCCACAGCAGCAGACGCACCTTCAGGACGTCCCTCCTTCTTATTGAACATCCATGTTGTAGTCCTCTGTATAGAGAACTGTAGTTTCCATAGTTTCCCCACAGCAGCAGACGCACCTTCAGGACGTCCCTCCTTCTTATTGAACATCCATGTTGTAGTCCTCTGTATAGAGAACTTAGTTTCCATAGTTTCCCCACAGCAGCAGACGCACCTTCAGGACGTCCCTCCTTCTTATTGAACATCCATGTTGTAGTCCTCTGTATAGAGAACTGTAGTTTCCATAGTTTCCCCACAGCAGCAGACGCACCTTCAGGACGTCCCTCCTTCTTATTGAACATCCATGTTGTAGTCCTCTGTATAGAGAACTAGTTTCCATAGTTTCCCCACAGCAGCAGACGCACCTTCAGGACGTCCCTCCTTCTTATTGAACATCCATGTTGTAGTCCTCTGTATAGAGAACTAGTTTCCATAGTTTCCCCACAGCAGCAGACGCACCTTCAGGACGTCCCTCCTTCTTATTGAACATCCATGTTGTAGTCCTCTGTATAGAGAACTGTAGTTTCCATAGTTTCCCCACAGCAGCAGACGCACCTTCAGGACGTCCCTCCTTCTTATTGAACATCCATGTTGTAGTCCTCTGTATAGAGAACTAGTTTCCATAGTTTCCCCACAGCAGCAGACGCACATTCAGGACGTCCCTCCTTCTTATTGAACATCCATGTTGTAGTCCGCTGTATAGAGAACTAGTTTCCATAGTTTCCCCACAGCAGCAGACGCACCTTCAGGACGTCCCTCCTTCTTATTGAACATCCATGTTGTAGTCCGCTGTATAGAGAACTAGTTTCCATAGTTTCCCCACAGCAGCAGACGCACCTTCAGGACGTCCCTCCTTCTTATTGAACATCCATGTTGTAGTCCTCTGTATAGAGAACTAGTTTCCATAGTTTCCCCACAGCAGCAGACGCACCTTCAGGACGTCCCTCGTTCTTATTGAACATCCATGTTGTAGTCCTCTGTATAGAGAACTGTAGTTTCCATAGTTTCCCCACAGCAGCAGACGCACCTTCAGGACGTCCCTCCTTCTTATTGAACATCCATGTTGTAGTCCTCTGTATAGAGAACTGTAGTTTCCATAGTTTCCCCACAGCAGCAGACGCACCTTCAGGACGTCCCTCCTTCTTATTGAACATCCATGTTGTAGTCCTCTGTATAGAGAACTAGTTTCCATAGTTTCCCCACAGCAGCAGACGCACCTTCAGGACGTCCCTCCTTCTTATTGAACATCCATGTTGTAGTCCTCTGTATAGAGAACTAGTTTCCATAGTTTCCCCACAGCAGCAGACGCACCTTCAGGACGTCCCTCGTTCTTATTGAACATCCATGTTGTAGTCCTCTGTATAGAGAACTAGTTTCCATAGTTTCCCCACAGCAGCAGACGCACCTTCAGGACGTCCCTCCTTCTTATTGAACATCCATGTTGTAGTCCTCTGTATAGAGAACTAGTTTCCATAGTTTCCCCACAGCAGCAGACGCACCTTCAGGACGTCCCTCCTTCTTATTGAACATCCATGTTGTAGTCCTCTGTATAGAGAACTAGTTTCCATAGTTTCCCCACAGCAGCAGACGCACATTCAGGACGTCCCTCCTTCTTATTGAACATCCATGTTGTAGTCCTCTGTATAGAGAACTAGTTTCCATAGTTTCCCCACAGCAGCAGACGCACCTTCAGGACGTCCCTCCTTCTTATTGAACATCCATGTTGTAGTCCTCTGTATAGAGAACTAGTTTCCATAGTTTCCCCACAGCAGCAGACGCACCTTCAGGACGTCCCTCCTTCTTATTGAACATCCATGTTGTAGTCCTCTGTATAGAGAACTAGTTTCCATAGTTTCCCCACAGCAGCAGACGCACCTTCAGGACGTCCCTCCTTCTTATTGAACATCCATGTTGTAGTCCTCTGTATAGAGAACTAGTTTCCATAGTTTCCCCACAGCAGCAGACGCACCTTCAGGACGTCCCTCCTTCTTATTGAACATCCATGTTGTAGTCCTCTGTATAGAGAACTAGTTTCCATAGTTTCCCCACAGCAGCAGACGCACCTTCAGGACGTCCCTCGTTCTTATTGAACATCCATGTTGTAGTCCTCTGTATAGAGAACTAGTTTCCATAGTTTCCCCACAGCAGCAGACGCACCTTCAGGACGTCCCTCGTTCTTATTGAACATCCATGTTGTAGTCCTCTGTATAGAGAACTAGTTTCCATAGTTTCCCCACAGCAGCAGACGCACCTTCAGGACGTCCCTCCTTCTTATTGAACATCCATGTTGTAGTCCTCTGTATAGAGAACTAGTTTCCATAGTTTCCCCACAGCAGCAGACGCACATTCAGGACGTCCCTCCTTCTTATTGAACATCCATGTTGTAGTCCTCTGTATAGAGAACTAGTTTCCATAGTTTCCCCACAGCAGCAGACGCACCTTCAGGACGTCCCTCCTTCTTATTGAACATCCATGTTGTAGTCCTCTGTATAGAGAACTAGTTTCCATAGTTTCCCCACAGCAGCAGACGCACCTTCAGGACGTCCCTCCTTCTTATTGAACATCCATGTTGTAGTCCTCTGTATAGAGAACTAGTTTCCATAGTTTCCCCACAGCAGCAGACGCACCTTCAGGACGTCCCTCCTTCTTATTGAACATCCATGTTGTAGTCCTCTGTATAGAGAACTAGTTTCCATAGTTTCCCCACAGCAGCAGACGCACATTCAGGACGTCCCTCCTTCTTATTGAACATCCATGTTGTAGTCCTCTGTATAGAGAACTGTAGTTTCCATAGTTTCCCCACAGCAGCAGACGCACATTCAGGACGTCCCTCCTTCTTATTGAACATCCATGTTGTAGTCCTCTGTATAGAGAACTAGTTTCCATAGTTTCCCCACAGCAGCAGACGCACATTCAGGACGTCCCTCCTTCTTATTGAACATCCATGTTGTAGTCCTCTGTATAGAGAACTGTAGTTTCCATAGTTTCCCCACAGCAGCAGACGCACCTTCAGGACGTCCCTCCTTCTTATTGAACATCCATGTTGTAGTCCTCTGTATAGAGAACTAGTTTCCATAGTTTCCCCACAGCAGCAGACGCACCTTCAGGACGTCCCTCGTTCTTATTGAACATCCATGTTGTAGTCCTCTGTATAGAGAACTAGTTTCCATAGTTTCCCCACAGCAGCAGACGCACCTTCAGGACGTCCCTCCTTCTTATTGAACATCCATGTTGTAGTCCTCTGTATAGAGAACTAGTTTCCATAGTTTCCCCACAGCAGCAGACGCACCTTCAGGACGTCCCTCCTTCTTATTGAACATCCATGTTGTAGTCCTCTGTATAGAGAACTAGTTTCCATAGTTCCCCCACAGCAGCAGACGCACCTTCAGGACGTCCCTCCTTCTTATTGAACATCCATGTTGTAGTCCTCTGTATAGAGAACTAGTTTCCATAGTTTCCCCACAGCAGCAGACGCACCTTCAGGACGTCCCTCCTTCTTATTGAACATCCATGTTGTAGTCCTCTGTATAGAGAACTAGTTTCCATAGTTTCCCCACAGCAGCAGACGCACCTTCAGGACGTCCCTCCTTCTTATTGAACATCCATGTTGTAGTCCTCTGTATAGAGAACTAGTTTCCATAGTTTCCCCACAGCAGCAGACGCACCTTCAGGACGTCCCTCCTTCTTATTGAACATCCATGTTGTAGTCCGCTGTATAGAGAACTAGTTTCCATAGTTTCCCCACAGCAGCAGACGCACCTTCAGGACGTCCCTCCTTCTTATTGAACATCCATGTTGTAGTCCTCTGTATAGAGAACTAGTTTCCATAGTTTCCCCACAGCAGCAGACGCACATTCAGGACGTCCCTCCTTCTTATTGAACATCCATGTTGTAGTCCTCTGTATAGAGAACTGTAGTTTCCATAGTTTCCCCACAGCAGCAGACGCACCTTCAGGACGTCCCTCCTTCTTATTGAACATCCATGTTGTAGTCCTCTGTATAGAGAACTAGTTTCCATAGTTTCCCCACAGCAGCAGACGCACCTTCAGGACGTCCCTCCTTCTTATTGAACATCCATGTTGTAGTCCTCTGTATAGAGAACTAGTTTCCATAGTTTCCCCACAGCAGCAGACGCACCTTCAGGACGTCCCTCCTTCTTATTGAACATCCATGTTGTAGTCCTCTGTATAGAAACTTAGTTTCCATAGTTTCCCCACAGCAGCAGACGCACCTTCAGGACGTCCCTCCTTCTTATTGAACATCCATGTTGTAGTCCTCTGTATAGAGAACTAGTTTCCATAGTTTCCCCACAGCAGCAGACGCACCTTCAGGACGTCCCTCCTTCTTATTGAACATCCATGTTGTAGTCCTCTGTATAGAGAACTAGTTTCCATAGTTTCCCCACAGCAGCAGACGCACCTTCAGGACGTCCCTCCTTCTTATTGAACATCCATGTTGTAGTCCTCTGTATAGAGAACTAGTTTCCATAGTTTCCCCACAGCAGCAGACGCACCTTCAGGACGTCCCTCCTTCTTATTGAACATCCATGTTGTAGTCCTCTGTATAGAGAACTGTAGTTTCCATAGTTTCCCCACAGCAGCAGACGCACCTTCAGGACGTCCCTCCTTCTTATTGAACATCCATGTTGTAGTCCTCTGTATAGAGAACTAGTTTCCATAGTTTCCCCACAGCAGCAGACGCACCTTCAGGACGTCCCTCCTTCTTATTGAACATCCATGTTGTAGTCCGCTGTATAGAGAACTAGTTTCCATAGTTTCCCCACAGCAGCAGACGCACCTTCAGGACGTCCCTCCTTCTTATTGAACATCCATGTTGTAGTCCGCTGTATAGAGAACTAGTTTCCATAGTTTCCCCACAGCAGCAGACGCACCTTCAGGACGTCCCTCCTTCTTATTGAACATCCATGTTGTAGTCCTCTGTATAGAGAACTAGTTTCCATAGTTTCCCCACAGCAGCAGACGCACCTTCAGGACGTCCCTCCTTCTTATTGAACATCCATGTTGTAGTCCGCTGTATAGAGAACTAGTTTCCATAGTTTCCCCACAGCAGCAGACGCACATTCAGGACGTCCCTCCTTCTTATTGAACATCCATGTTGTAGTCCTCTGTATAGAGAACTAGTTTCCATAGTTTCCCCACAGCAGCAGACGCACCTTCAGGACGTCCCTCCTTCTTATTGAACATCCATGTTGTAGTCCTCTGTATAGAGAACTAGTTTCCATAGTTTCCCCACAGCAGCAGACGCACCTTCAGGACGTCCCTCCTTCTTATTGAACATCCATGTTGTAGTCCTCTGTATAGAGAACTGTAGTTTCCATAGTTTCCCCACAGCAGCAGACGCACCTTCAGGACGTCCCTCCTTCTTATTGAACATCCATGTTGTAGTCCTCTGTATAGAGAACTAGTTTCCATAGTTTCCCCACAGCAGCAGACGCACCTTCAGGACGTCCCTCCTTCTTATTGAACATCCATGTTGTAGTCCTCTGTATAGAGAACTAGTTTCCATAGTTTCCCCACAGCAGCAGACGCACCTTCAGGACGTCCCTCCTTCTTATTGAACATCCATGTTGTAGTCCTCTGTATAGAGAACTAGTTTCCATAGTTTCCCCACAGCAGCAGACGCACCTTCAGGACGTCCCTCCTTCTTATTGAACATCCATGTTGTAGTCCTCTGTATAGAGAACTAGTTTCCATAGTTTCCCCACAGCAGCAGACGCACCTTCAGGACGTCCCTCCTTCTTATTGAACATCCATGTTGTAGTCCTCTGTATAGAGAACTAGTTTCCATAGTTTCCCCACAGCAGCAGACGCACATTCAGGACGTCCCTCCTTCTTATTGAACATCCATGTTGTAGTCCTCTGTATAGAGAACTGTAGTTTCCATAGTTTCCCCACAGCAGCAGACGCACCTTCAGGACGTCCCTCCTTCTTATTGAACATCCATGTTGTAGTCCTCTGTATAGAGAACTAGTTTCCATAGTTTCCCCACAGCAGCAGACGCACCTTCAGGACGTCCCTCCTTCTTATTGAACATCCATGTTGTAGTCCTCTGTATAGAGAACTAGTTTCCATAGTTTCCCCACAGCAGCAGACGCACCTTCAGGACGTCCCTCCTTCTTATTGAACATCCATGTTGTAGTCCGCTGTATAGAGAACTAGTTTCCATAGTTTCCCCACAGCAGCAGACGCACATTCAGGACGTCCCTCCTTCTTATTGAACATCCATGTTGTAGTCCTCTGTATAGAGAACTAGTTTCCATAGTTTCCCCACAGCAGCAGACGCACCTTCAGGACGTCCCTCCTTCTTATTGAACATCCATGTTGTAGTCCTCTGTATAGAGAACTAGTTTCCATAGTTTCCCCACAGCAGCAGACGCACCTTCAGGACGTCCCTCCTTCTTATTGAACATCCATGTTGTAGTCCGCTGTATAGAGAACTAGTTTCCATAGTTTCCCCACAGCAGCAGACGCACCTTCAGGACGTCCCTCCTTCTTATTGAACATCCATGTTGTAGTCCTCTGTATAGAGAACTAGTTTCCATAGTTTCCCCACAGCAGCAGACGCACCTTCAGGACGTCCCTCCTTCTTATTGAACATCCATGTTGTAGTCCGCTGTATAGAGAACTAGTTTCCATAGTTTCCCCACAGCAGCAGACGCACATTCAGGACGTCCCTCCTTCTTATTGAACATCCATGTTGTAGTCCTCTGTATAGAGAACTAGTTTCCATAGTTTCCCCACAGCAGCAGACGCACCTTCAGGACGTCCCTCCTTCTTATTGAACATCCATGTTGTAGTCCTCTGTATAGAGAACTGTAGTTTCCATAGTTTCCCCACAGCAGCAGACGCACATTCAGGACGTCCCTCCTTCTTATTGAACATCCATGTTGTAGTCCTCTGTATAGAGAACTGTAGTTTCCATAGTTTCCCCACAGCAGCAGACGCACCTTCAGGACGTCCCTCCTTCTTATTGAACATCCATGTTGTAGTCCTCTGTATAGAGAACTAGTTTCCATAGTTTCCCCACAGCAGCAGACGCACCTTCAGGACGTCCCTCCTTCTTATTGAACATCCATGTTGTAGTCCTCTGTATAGAGAACTGTAGTTTCCATAGTTTCCCCACAGCAGCAGACGCACATTCAGGACGTCCCTCCTTCTTATTGAACATCCATGTTGTAGTCCTCTGTATAGAGAACTAGTTTCCATAGTTTCCCCACAGCAGCAGACGCACCTTCAGGACGTCCCTCCTTCTTATTGAACATCCATGTTGTAGTCCTCTGTATAGAGAACTAGTTTCCATAGTTTCCCCACAGCAGCAGACGCACCTTCAGGACGTCCCTCCTTCTTATTGAACATCCATGTTGTAGTCCTCTGTATAGAGAACTAGTTTCCATAGTTTCCCCACAGCAGCAGACGCACCTTCAGGACGTCCCTCCTTCTTATTGAACATCCATGTTGTAGTCCTCTGTATAGAGAACTAGTTTCCATAGTTTCCCCACAGCAGCAGACGCACCTTCAGGACGTCCCTCCTTCTTATTGAACATCCATGTTGTAGTCCTCTGTATAGAGAACTAGTTTCCATAGTTTCCCCACAGCAGCAGACGCACCTTCAGGACGTCCCTCCTTCTTATTGAACATCCATGTTGTAGTCCTCTGTATAGAGAACTAGTTTCCATAGTTTCCCCACAGCAGCAGACGCACCTTCAGGACGTCCCTCCTTCTTATTGAACATCCATGTTGTAGTCCTCTGTATAGAGAACTAGTTTCCATAGTTTCCCCACAGCAGCAGACGCACCTTCAGGACGTCCCTCCTTCTTATTGAACATCCATGTTGTAGTCCGCTGTATAGAGAACTAGTTTCCATAGTTTCCCCACAGCAGCAGACGCACCTTCAGGACGTCCCTCCTTCTTATTGAACATCCATGTTGTAGTCCTCTGTATAGAGAACTAGTTTCCATAGTTTCCCCACAGCAGCAGACGCACCTTCAGGACGTCCCTCCTTCTTATTGAACATCCATGTTGTAGTCCTCTGTATAGAGAACTAGTTTCCATAGTTTCCCCACAGCAGCAGACGCACCTTCAGGACGTCCCTCCTTCTTATTGAACATCCATGTTGTAGTCCTCTGTATAGAGAACTAGTTTCCATAGTTTCCCCACAGCAGCAGACGCACATTCAGGACGTCCCTCGTTCTTATTGAACATCCATGTTGTAGTCCGCTGTATAGAGAACTAGTTTCCATAGTTTCCCCACAGCAGCAGACGCACCTTCAGGACGTCCCTCCTTCTTATTGAACATCCATGTTGTAGTCCTCTGTATAGAGAACTAGTTTCCATAGTTTCCCCACAGCAGCAGACGCACCTTCAGGACGTCCCTCCTTCTTATTGAACATCCATGTTGTAGTCCTCTGTATAGAGAACTAGTTTCCATAGTTTCCCCACAGCAGCAGACGCACCTTCAGGACGTCCCTCCTTCTTATTGAACATCCATGTTGTAGTCCTCTGTATAGAGAACTAGTTTCCATAGTTTCCCCACAGCAGCAGACGCACCTTCAGGACGTCCCTCCTTCTTATTGAACATCCATGTTGTAGTCCTCTGTATAGAGAACTAGTTTCCATAGTTTCCCCACAGCAGCAGACGCACCTTCAGGACGTCCCTCCTTCTTATTGAACATCCATGTTGTAGTCCTCTGTATAGAGAACTAGTTTCCATAGTTTCCCCACAGCAGCAGACGCACCTTCAGGACGTCCCTCCTTCTTATTGAACATCCATGTTGTAGTCCTCTGTATAGAGAACTAGTTTCCATAGTTTCCCCACAGCAGCAGACGCACCTTCAGGACGTCCCTCCTTCTTATTGAACATCCATGTTGTAGTCCTCTGTATAGAGAACTAGTTTCCATAGTTTCCCCACAGCAGCAGACGCACCTTCAGGACGTCCCTCCTTCTTATTGAACATCCATGTTGTAGTCCTCTGTATAGAGAACTAGTTTCCATAGTTTCCCCACAGCAGCAGACGCACCTTCAGGACGTCCCTCCTTCTTATTGAACATCCATGTTGTAGTCCTCTGTATAGAGAACTAGTTTCCATAGTTTCCCCACAGCAGCAGACGCACCTTCAGGACGTCCCTCCTTCTTATTGAACATCCATGTTGTAGTCCGCTGTATAGAGAACTAGTTTCCATAGTTTCCCCACAGCAGCAGACGCACCTTCAGGACGTCCCTCCTTCTTATTGAACATCCATGTTGTAGTCCTCTGTATAGAGAACTAGTTTCCATAGTTTCCCCACAGCAGCAGACGCACCTTCAGGACGTCCCTCCTTCTTATTGAACATCCATGTTGTAGTCCGCTGTATAGAGAACTAGTTTCCATAGTTTCCCCACAGCAGCAGACGCACATTCAGGACGTCCCTCCTTCTTATTGAACATCCATGTTGTAGTCCTCTGTATAGAGAACTAGTTTCCATAGTTTCCCCACAGCAGCAGACGCACCTTCAGGACGTCCCTCCTTCTTATTGAACATCCATGTTGTAGTCCGCTGTATAGAGAACTAGTTTCCATAGTTTCCCCACAGCAGCAGACGCACCTTCAGGACGTCCCTCCTTCTTATTGAACATCCATGTTGTAGTCCTCTGTATAGAGAACTAGTTTCCATAGTTTCCCCACAGCAGCAGACGCACATTCAGGACGTCCCTCCTTCTTATTGAACATCCATGTTGTAGTCCTCTGTATAGAGAACTAGTTTCCATAGTTTCCCCACAGCAGCAGACGCACCTTCAGGACGTCCCTCCTTCTTATTGAACATCCATGTTGTAGTCCGCTGTATAGAGAACTAGTTTCCATAGTTTCCCCACAGCAGCAGACGCACATTCAGGACGTCCCTCCTTCTTATTGAACATCCATGTTGTAGTCCTCTGTATAGAGAACTAGTTTCCATAGTTTCCCCACAGCAGCAGACGCACCTTCAGGACGTCCCTCGTTCTTATTGAACATCCATGTTGTAGTCCTCTGTATAGAGAACTAGTTTCCATAGTTTCCCCACAGCAGCAGACGCACCTTCAGGACGTCCCTCCTTCTTATTGAACATCCATGTTGTAGTCCTCTGTATAGAGAACTAGTTTCCATAGTTTCCCCACAGCAGCAGACGCACCTTCAGGACGTCCCTCCTTCTTATTGAACATCCATGTTGTAGTCCGCTGTATAGAGAACTAGTTTCCATAGTTTCCCCACAGCAGCAGACGCACCTTCAGGACGTCCCTCGTTCTTATTGAACATCCATGTTGTAGTCCTCTGTATAGAGAACTAGTTTCCATAGTTTCCCCACAGCAGCAGACGCACCTTCAGGACGTCCCTCCTTCTTATTGAACATCCATGTTGTAGTCCTCTGTATAGAGAACTAGTTTCCATAGTTTCCCCACAGCAGCAGACGCACCTTCAGGACGTCCCTCCTTCTTATTGAACATCCATGTTGTAGTCCGCTGTATAGAGAACTAGTTTCCATAGTTTCCCCACAGCAGCAGACGCACCTTCAGGACGTCCCTCCTTCTTATTGAACATCCATGTTGTAGTCCTCTGTATAGAGAACTAGTTTCCATAGTTTCCCCACAGCAGCAGACGCACCTTCAGGACGTCCCTCGTTCTTATTGAACATCCATGTTGTAGTCCTCTGTATAGAGAACTAGTTTCCATAGTTTCCCCACAGCAGCAGACGCACCTTCAGGACGTCCCTCCTTCTTATTGAACATCCATGTTGTAGTCCTCTGTATAGAGAACTAGTTTCCATAGTTTCCCCACAGCAGCAGACGCACCTTCAGGACGTCCCTCCTTCTTATTGAACATCCATGTTGTAGTCCTCTGTATAGAGAACTAGTTTCCATAGTTTCCCCACAGCAGCAGACGCACCTTCAGGACGTCCCTCGTTCTTATTGAACATCCATGTTGTAGTCCTCTGTATAGAGAACTAGTTTCCATAGTTTCCCCACAGCAGCAGACGCACCTTCAGGACGTCCCTCCTTCTTATTGAACATCCATGTTGTAGTCCTCTGTATAGAGAACTAGTTTCCATAGTTTCCCCACAGCAGCAGACGCACCTTCAGGACGTCCCTCCTTCTTATTGAACATCCATGTTGTAGTCCTCTGTATAGAGAACTAGTTTCCATAGTTTCCCCACAGCAGCAGACGCACCTTCAGGACGTCCCTCCTTCTTATTGAACATCCATGTTGTAGTCCTCTGTATAGAGAACTAGTTTCCATAGTTTCCCCACAGCAGCAGACGCACCTTCAGGACGTCCCTCCTTCTTATTGAACATCCATGTTGTAGTCCTCTGTATAGAGAACTGTAGTTTCCATAGTTTCCCCACAGCAGCAGACGCACCTTCAGGACGTCCCTCCTTCTTATTGAACATCCATGTTGTAGTCCTCTGTATAGAGAACTAGTTTCCATAGTTTCCCACAGCAGCAGACGCACATTCAGGACGTCCCTCCTTCTTATTGAACATCCATGTTGTAGTCCTCTGTATAGAGAACTAGTTTCCATAGTTTCCCCACAGCAGCAGACGCACTTCAGGACGTCCCTCCTTCTTATTGAACATCCATGTTGTAGTCCTCTGTATAGAGAACTAGTTTCCATAGTTTCCCCCAGCAGCAGACGCACATTCAGGACGTCCCTCCTTCTTATTGAACATCCATGTTGTAGTCCTCTGTATAGAGAACTAGTTTCCATAGTTTCCCCACAGCAGCAGACGCACCTTCAGGACGTCCCTCCTTCTTATTGAACATCCATGTTGTAGTCCTCTGTATAGAGAACTGTAGTTCCATAGTTTCCCCACAGCAGCAGACGCACCTTCAGGACGTCCCTCCTTCTTATTGAACATCCATGTTGTAGTCCTCTGTATAGAGAAACTAGTTTCCATAGTTTCCCCACACAGCAAC
>NW_022991741.1:0-27264 GCF_902827175.1 Gymnodraco acuticeps | reverse complement strand
AATACTAAATACATAAGTAATTAGATACCTTACCGTTATGCGCTCATAAAGAATGATAAGAATAATGCGTCTTGAACTGGTTTCATTAATTAGTGTCTTGACGTTTCACAGACTGTGAGCTTGTTGTGTGGCTGGTAGCCTATTTTAGAGCATAAAGAAAGACTTGTGTTATGTCTTCCTTAATGCAATAGTAATTGGGGGTGCAAGTGGAGTCTCGCAGAGGCAAAACTGTGGCGCGCACACTGTAGGTGCGCCGCAGTCTGCGTGATCTGCCTGTAGGGAGGGGCGGGCCGGCCCTGCGAGTAAAGTAACGAGTAAAGTAACGAGTAAAGTAACGAGTTACTTTATGTAGAGAGTAACGAAGTAGTGTAATATATTACTTTTTTTAAAGTAATATGTAATATATTACTTTTTTTTAGTAACGACCCCATCTCTGGTCATGTATTATATCAAAACCGCTTAGCAAGAAAAATACTAGATTCAAAGGTGACAGCTATCTGCTAGCTTGTAGAAGCAACACTAGATGTAGACCCCTTGAAGGGAAGACGTTAGCGCTATCCAAACTAGCTAGCTATCGCTAGTTTTCATGACAAAATGTAACGAGTCGACTTTTAATAGGCTAATACAATGGTAATTACCTATCAATAGTACTTTCTATAAACACGTAAATGTTAAGTCCTTTCAAATACTACCACATACTTCAGTTAAAATCATATCAAAACAGCTTGGTCCGCTTGCTTACCTGTGCTTGTCTTGCTCCCGCGCTGAGGAGCAGGCTGTCGGGCCCCCTACAGGCATTTTCTGACGGAACAATCACAGCAGAGCAATCGCTCTGATCCACAGGCACGGGACTATCCTACTGTGCGATCTAGTATGACTTCACTAGTAGACCCCCCCACACACACCACAACACAGATTATACAACCAGCACTGCCCCTAGTAGACCCCCCTACCACACACCACAACACAGAGTGTACAACCAGCACTGCCCCTAGTAGACCCCCCCCACACACACCACAACACAGACTGTAACACCTCTTGCTGCTAAATACAAACCACAATATGTGCTATATATATATTTGCCGTTAATAACTGTAAATGATACCCTGGCTGCTAAACCCTTGTTACTGTTACGACGGGTAGTATCTTTTACTTTGTAAATTGTGTTAACTTGCTGCTGTTAAATACCGTCAAACTATGTGCAATATGTGCTTTATGTGCAATATATACTTTATGTACACATGCATCTTTAATAACTGTAATATATACCGGGCTGCTAAATCCTAAGAACTGCTACAGGATTTGATTTGTAGATTTGATTTGCTTTTTATCTGTATTTGAAAATTATGTAACTTTTTAATCTTTTTTTAGCATATTGTTCATTATGTTATAACTTAGTACTTTTTTTTAAACGCATGTAAGATATGCAACACGAAGCTGTCTGTGGCTCTTTCCTGCTGTAACGCTTGCAGTGTCCCCTCTGTGGGACTAAAGGGATTCTGACATGTAATCTATTGATTCGTGTTCACCAACACGATTTCCCCCTTTTTTTCGTGTCACACAGAACGATTTAAAAAGCCATTTCATTTCATTTCAAACCTTTATATACAGATAAATCCCATTGAGATCATTGATCTCTTTTTCAAGGGAGACCTGCTCAAGTAGTTCCACATGAAACATAAAAACATAAACAGAACAGCAAAAGGACATCTTACAGCATCATTTACATAATGATCCACATAAACAGGTACCAACAGCTTCCCATTGAGTCGCATCCAACTGAGCTTTAAAAACATTTAGTGGCACCAGATTGTTCAGTTTCCATTTAATTTGCAGACTGTTCCAAGACAGAGGAGCTGCGCATCTAAAAGCTGTCTTCCCTAAGATAGTCCTAGCACTTGGCTCATTTAATAAAACCACAGCATGAGATCTCAGGCAGTAGCCACTTACAATTCTCCGTGAGATCAGGGAGCAGATATAAGATGGAAGTTTCCCTAACATGGCTTTGTATATGAAAATGTACCAGTGACTGAGCCTCCGTACAGTTAGTGAAAGCAAACCAGCCCTTGCATACAGGGTACAGTGATGGGTTAATGCTTTACAGTTTGTCACACATCTCAGTGCACTGTGATACGCAGCATCTAACTTGTTCAGGCAATGGGCAGCAGGTGCATTCATATAGACCAGATCACCAGAGTCCAGCACAGGTCAAAGGTCACAGAGCCTTTTCCTGGCCTCCAGCGAGAAACAGGACTTGTTCCTGTAGAAGAAACCTAGCCTAACCCTCAGCTTTCTAAGCAGGTTATTGACATGAAGTTTAAAAGAGAGACAATCATCAAGCCAGATACCAAGGTATTTATAACAGGTAACCACTTTGAGTTTCATTCCTTGCGTAGTTACAATATCCAAAGCAGTGTCTGTAGTCTTTGTAGAGTTAGAAAAGAGCATTACCTTGGTTTTATCAACATTTAAAAGAAGCTTTAGTTCAGAGAGCTGAGTCTGAATGATGTTAAAAACAGCCTGTAATTTAACACCAGCCTCCTGAATGGAGGGACCTGCACAGTACATCACGGCATCGTCCGCATACAAATGTAAAGTAGCTTCATCCACATTTTCACCTAAACTGTTGATATGGAGAATAAAAGTGGACCTGAAACAGAACCTTGAGGAACACCATTAGCAATGTTTAACCACTCAGAAGACAGCCCATCAAAGTGAACACATTGGGACCTTTCAGAGAGGTCGTTCACAAACCACCCACTGCATGGCTGGATATGCCGATACTGACCAGCCTCTGCTTCAAGATGCGATGATCGACGGTATCAAACGCTTTAGACAGGTCAATAAATAGAGCTGCACAACTCTGCTTATTATCTAAAATACTCTCCACATCATTCACCACTTTCATTGTGGCAGTGATGGTGCTGTGTTGCTTTCTGAAGCCTGACTGATGTTTAGACAGGATGTCATTGTTACATAAAAACACCTTACCTGTTCACTCACTAAGCGTTTCAAGAACCTTAGCCAGAACTGACAATTTAGAGATGGGCCTATAGTTATTTAATAAGGTGGCCTCCCCTCCTTTTAGTAAAGGCAGGACATACGCTAAAACTTCTCCCCCCGTCTTAGACCGGAGACGCCCTATTACACTCTCCACTTTACGCCTCATGCTCTCCAAACTTAGAAGTGAGTTATTCTCCCCTTATATCAATGCGCTACTCGACGCTCTATTTCTCCTAGCTTTTATGCCTTTCTCCGACAGGTGAATTTACCACAGCTTCCCTTACATTCGATTCCAATCGAGACGTCAGCTTCTGACATATCCTTTCACGCTAGTCACTTTAGCTTATATCTTAAACACTCCAAATGCGGCGGCGCTGCTCCGTCATCGCCGCCCGCATCGACTCCCAGTTCTGCCCTTATATATCCATGATCAAATTCCTGCATCTTAGACCTTCCATTAATCCTCTCTCACCACTATTTCTTATTTCAGGGGATATTCCCTTAACTCAACACCAGTTCAATCATTACTTAAAGCAAGTTCTCATTAGATCCGGCTTATCGCCCCAATTATTCTCGGGGCATTCGTTCAGGATAGGCGCAGCTACCTCCGCTGCTAATCAAGGCGTCTCATCCTCATCCCTGCAACAACTCGGACGATGGTCCTCCTCTGCCTTCACATCCTACATCCGCCCGGACATCAGTGCCGTGCTGGCTATCCAAAGGTCCCTCAAACACTAAAAGATGGTAAATATACCTGTAGGAGCCATTTTGTGGGTGATGTTGGTGTGTCAGTTTATTTAAGTTATATGTATAGTGCAATATTATTTATGAACACTGGGTGGCGGGGTTTAGCGGCACCGGGTGTATATAAGGAGGTCATAGGTGACAGGAGATGGGTGGACACAGTAGGAGAAGAGCATACCGATTCCACCAGCCCGGCAGATGCTCATAGAATCACTAGAACGCTAAATTAACCCTGGTATGTAAAGACGAATAAACATCATCATAAACCACAACTAAGGACCGGAAAATCATCTGTTTGTGTCTGGATCACTTTTCAACCCTTCTGTGAAAGTAACGGCAAAAATATATAGGACATAGGAAAAGGAAATTGCCATTACAGTAAGTGGAATCGCACTTTTGAGTGAAACTGGACAATTGGATTCACTTCAAATTGGATTAAGGATCGTTTTCGGGGAAAACAAATAATTGGATTATTGCACCATCGACTTCTCATCACGGATCAGCTGCACACGCAACAATCAGCTGGAGATTGTTCCCACCTGCGAGGATCGAAGAGGCTGAGAGAGGACTGGGAAAGCGGCCGGGTATGTGCACCGTGCAGCATGATAAGTAGATTGTAAAAGAGATATTAAGCTGTATTGGACAATGGCTTAGTAAATGGATGTGGTGCTGCAACATTGTCAGCTGTTTGAAACAGCACGCTGTCAGCTAACGGACAATTCCTGAGAACGAAACTTAAAGGGACAGTGAACATTAATCATGTCTGTGACATCTGACGTCACGTCACAAGATGGCGCTGTTGGACTGCAATCTGTGAGAGAAAAAAGGATTATCACTCACACTGCCAAAGGATTGGAATTGTTTATTGCAAACTGCCAAAAATCAAGAAACTTCAGTTACAAACAAGTAAAGAAGTTAATGGAAGTACTGAAAGAGCTTATGAGCTCAGAAGACAATGCAAAGGAAATACAGTTGAAACTGGTTGAATTTAAGAAGTTGTGTGATGAACTAAAAGAAAATCACAAATCATTAACTGACCTTCAACTGCCTGAAGAAGAAATGGGAAAGCAAAGGCAGTGGCTGCAAGAAAAGATGCATATATTTGATGGATTTATACAAGATGCAAATGTGTGGTTATCTGAGAGTGGACAGGCAATTAGACACTCTATTGTGGGAAGTGCAATAGAACAAAGTGTCAGCTCAGATGACATCGGACCTGATGACAGCATTTCAAATGCATCACACCCTCAGTCAAAATACAAACCTGGTTCATCACACGCATCATCTACCTCTTCTGCTCGAATTAAAGCCCAGGCAGAAAGGGCGGCTTTAATCGAAAGGGCGGCTTTAATCGAAAGGGCGGCAGCACTGAACAGTCAACATGAGCTTGATGTAGAAGGGGAACAATTAAAACACCAGAAACAACAGTTGGAACAGGTGAAACGGAAAAAGGAACAACTGGATATAAACTAAGCTGGCAGAAGCCAATGCCAGGCTAAACGTGCTCAGCATGGGATCAAGACACACCTCTAGAGCATCAGATGGGATGAGCTCTTACTACAGAAACCCTACAGCAAGATTTAACGTACAGGCCACTGAATTCTTGCCTCATCAAGCCCAAACCTCTATTCCCAGACAAAGTATACAGACACATGTGCAGGGACATGTTGACATCACACCACCTGTAATCAACAATGGTAATCAAGGTGATATCTATAACCTAATCCAGAGGCAAAATGACAACACTGCTATGCTGGCTCAACAACATCTCACTTCTACTTTACCTCCAAGAGACATTCCTGTTTATGACGGTGACCCATTGCAGTTTGAAGCTTTCATCCGTGCATTTGAAAGAGGAGTAGAGCGGAAAACTAATGATGAAAGTGACTGCCTGCATTACCTAGAGCAATACACTAGAGGACAACCACAGGACCTAGTGCGCAGCTGCCAACATCTGCCTCCAGCTCAAGGTTATCAAAGGGCAAAACAGCTGCTTAAAGAGCACTTTGGTAATGAACATAAGATCGCCACTGCATACATGAACAAAGCATTTACCTGGACGATGATCAAAGCCGAAGATGTGAAAGCACTGCAAGCCTTCTCTTTGTTCCTAAGAGGTTGTTGCAATGCAATGGAACATCTCACCTATATGGATGAAATGAATGTTGTTTCAAACATGAAACACATACTTCAGAAACTACCCTACAAATTCAGAGACAAGTGGAGGAATAGAGCATGTCAGCTACAGGAAGAGTGTGGGCATCGAGCTACATTTCTTGACCTTGTTAGCTTCATAGAGAGGCAAGTGAAGATACTGTTAGATCCTCTGTTTGGAAGCATCCAGGATGATAAACCAACTGCAGCTATCAAAACTGTTATCTCTACCTTTTCAAAGGGAAAACCAAGCCTAAGGGGAAGTAGTTTTGCAACAATTATTACCTGCCCAAGAACACCAGTGCTAGAACATGTAACAACGAATGGAATGAAAATACCTCCATCAAGCCACAACTCCCTACATTTGTGTTTGTTCTGCAGAAGAAGTGGTCACTCATTGGAGCAGTGTCCACACATCCTGAAGAAAACACACAGAGAAAGAATGGACTTCTTGAAAGGAAAAGGGGTGTGTTTTGGATGCCTAAAAATAGGACACATGAGCAAACACTGCCACAGTCGTTTGACATGTTATGTGTGCAATCAAAGTCATCCTGAAATACTCCACATTGAACAAAAAGGCAAAAGAGAGGAAGCAGAACACACACAAAACAGAATGGGAAGCCAATGGAAAGTAATAGTGTCACCTCACCTCATACATGTGGTCACATTGGGGCCGGTGATGAAAACTCCATCTTCTCCATTGTACCAGTACAAGTAAAGAGCCACAAAGGGGACAAAGTGTTACAAACTTATGCATTTCTGGACCATGGAAGTTCATCCACCTTTTGCACAGAAAGTTTAATGAGGAGGCTAAACCTTACAGGACAAAGGACTAACATTCTCCTAAAGACAATGAATCAGAGAAAGATTGTGTCTAGTCATCATATCTCAGGTTTGGAAATATCGAGTCTGGACGAAAACAATTTCCTTCAACTATCCGATCAATCAATGTTTATTTATATAGCCCAATATCACAAATGTTACATTTGTCTCAGTGGACTTTACAGTTTGTACAAAATATCAGTATGACAATACGACACCCTCTGTCCTTAGACCCTCACATCGTACAAGGAAAAACTTCCGGAGAAAACCCACAGTTTAAAGGGAAAAATGGGAGAAACCTCAGGGAGAGCAACAGAGGAGGGATCCCTCTCCCAGGACGGACAGACGTGCAATAGATGCCGTGTGTAAATTGAAAAGATAATACATTTGCAACATAGGTAGTCCAAATGTTTGGAAATGCATGTGTGTATAATAGGAAGATGAATCCACGAGGATATCCATCCAGGACCTATGATCCAGGACCACAGCCACGACTCAAGATCCAGGACAGAGGAGCGCAGGATCATCCATGACTCCGGATCCCGGCGTATACAGACACCAAAAAGAAAGAAATTTGGGGAAGCTGGGTTAATCGGAACATGAGAGTACACAGGTATAGACAGAGAGAAGGAAGAAGTAAGATGTCCCCCGACAAACTAAGCCTATATCAGCAAAACTAGGGGCTGGATCTAATCAGCCCTAACAATAAGCTTTATCAAAAAGGAAGGTCTTAAGCGCACTCTTAAAAACGGATAGGGTGTCTGCCGCCCGAACACAAACTGGAAGCTGATTCCACAAATGTGGAGCTTGATAAGAAAAGGCTCTGGCTCCCATTGTACTTTGAGAGACTCTAGGAACAACCAACAACCCTGCATTCTTGGAACGCAATGCCCTAGTAGGACAGTAGGGTATAATGAGTTCTTTAAGGTAAGATGGCGCCTGCCCATTAAGGGCTTTGTAGGCGAGAAGAAGAATTTTAAATTCTATCCTGTGTTCTATAGGGAGCCAGTGTAAGGCAGCCAGAACAGGAGTAATGTGGTCCCTTTTCCTAACTCTGGTTAGTACACGAGCTGCAGCATTTTGAATCAGCTGAAGCGACTTGACTGACTTCTTGGTACACCCTGATAATAAAGAGTTACAATAATCCAGCCTTGAAGTAACAAATGCATGGACTAGTTTCTCTGCATCGTTTTGAGGCAAGATATGCCTGATTTTTGCAATGTTACGTAGATGGAAGTAGGCGGTCCTTGAAATTGATTTTATGTGGGCGTTAAAGGATAAATCCTGATCAAATATAACACCAAGATTCCTTACAGTCTCACTGGAGGCCAAATTAATGCCATCCATAGTTAGTATATCCTTAGATAATTTGTTTCGTAGATTCTTCGGGCCAAGTACAATAACTTCAGTTTTGGTCGTGTTTAACATCAAAAAGTTTAAGGTCATCCACGTTTTTAAGTCCTTAAGGCAGTCTTGAATTGTATTTAGATGATTAATTTCATCAGGCTTGATTGATAAATATAGTTGAGTATCATCCGCATAACAATGAAAATGTACAGAATGATTCCTTATAATATTGCCTAACGGAAGCATATATAATGTGAACAAAATAGGTCCGAGCACTGAGCCCTGTGGCACTCCATGGCTAACTTTGGTTTGCGTGGAAGATTCATCATTGACACGTACAAACTGAGAGCGTTCAGATAGATAGGACCTAAACCAGCCTAAAGCAGTTCCCTGTATGCCAACTAAGTGCTCTAGTCTTTGCAATAAGATATCATGGTCGATAGTATCAAATGCAGCACTGAGATCGAGCAAAACAAGAATAGAGACACGTCCCTTGTCAGAGGCTATTAGAATATCATTTGTGACTTTAACCAGAGCTGTCTCTGTGCTATGATGTGTTCTAAAGCCAGACTGAACATCTTCAAATAAATCATTGTTTTTTAAGTAATCACACAGCTGTTTTGCGACCGCTTTCTCAAGAATTTTTGAGAGGAACGGAAGATTAGAAATAGGTCTATAATTGGCTAAAACCTCTGGATCGAGGTTGTGCTTTTTAAGAAGCGGTTTTTATCACTGCTACTTTGAATGATTGTGGAACATAGCCTGATAATAAAGACATATTCATAATATTTAATAAATAAGTGCTAATTAATGGAAAAACTTCCTTCAACAGCTTAGTTGGAATTGGGTCTAACATACACGTTGATGGTTTAGAAGAGAGAATCATTGAATTTAATTGTTCAAGGTTTATGGCTGAAAAGCATTCTAGTTTACTATCTAGTGTAATATTAGAACTTACGTTTCCGGGAGCTGTTGATAACACTATACTGGTCAAAGGCAAGAGGTCATTAATTTTGTTTCTAAGAGTAACAATTTTATCATTAAAAAAGCACATAAAATCATTCCTACTGAGTGCTATGGGAATAGAAGGCTCAATCGAGCTGTGGCTTTCTGTCAGCCTGGCTACAGTGCTGAAAAGAAATCTTGCATTATTCTTATTCTCATCTATTAATGAAGAGTAGTAGGCTGCTCTCGCTTTACGCAGTGCTTTCTTATATTCATTGAGAGTAATATGCCAAATTAAACGAGATTCTTCAAGTTTAGTGGAACGCCATATCCTTTCAAGTTGTCTCGACTTTTGCTTTATTGTGCGGGTTTCGGCATTATGCCATGGAGCTAATCTATGTTGTTTTATTTTCTTCTTTTTCAAAGGAGCAACAGAGTCTAATTTTATTCGCAGCGCATCTGTAGCACTATCAACAACATGATCAATTTGGGGTGGTGTACATTTTGTATAAGTTTCCTCCCTTACATGCAGACATGCTATCGAGTTAAGTATTGGTGGAATCTCTTCCTTAAATTTGGCTATAGCACTAACAGATAGGTTTCTGCTGCAGGAGCTTTTGACTAATGCTTTGTAGTCTCGTAACAGCACTTCAAAAGTTACTAAGAAATGGTCGGATAAAGCAGAATTATGCGGTTCGACTAATAGTTGCTCAATTTCAATACCATAAGTCAGAACAAGGTCGAGAGTGTGATTATAGCAGTGGGTTGGTTTATTTACACTCTGACAAAAACCAACAGAATCTAATATAGAGTTAAATGCAACAGTAAGGCTATTTTTATCATCGTCAACATGAATATTAAAGTCACCTACGATAATTACTTTATCTGTTTTAAGAACCAAAGTTGATAAAAACTCAGAGAATTCAGATAAGAATTCTGAATAAGGACCTGGTGCACGGTACACTGTAACAAATAAGATTTGTCGGATGCGTAAGACTAAAAACGAGACTTTCAAAGGAGGTATCATTTAATTTTGGTTTAGTATTGATAAGCAAACTTGAGTCAAAGATTGCTGCAACTCCACCTCCTCGGCCCGTGCCTCGGGCAATATGAGTATTGATATGGCTGGGTGGAGTGGCCTCATTTATGCTGACATATTCTTCATGTCTCAACCAAGTTTCAGTGAGACAGCATATATCAATATTATAATCTGATATTAAATCATTTACCAATATTGCTTTAGATGCTAGAGATCTTATGTTTAAGAGACCACATTTAATCTTCCTGTTTTGTTGCACTGTAGTAGTTGTTACATTTACTTTTATTAGGTTATTATGTATGACACCTCTATTAGGTTTTACCTTAACTTGTCCTTGGGCAGACACACACACCGCTAATATTGGGTATCCGATGTGTTTACACATAAAACCATGCCTGTTTCCAAGCACAATATTCCTCTACAAGAAGATCTGGAAAAATGGCCTTACTTAAAGGACATCAAAATTAATGAAATTGCTTCTGGCATTGACCTACTCATTGGGACAAATTCTCCTAAGGTATTGGAACCTTGGGAGCTGATCAATAGCCAAGGAGAAGGACCGTACGCTGTAAAGACCCTACTGGGGTGGGTCTTCTATGGTCCCCTAAAAGGAAGCAACGACAGCAGAGATGCTAATGGCCACCCTGTTGCTACTGTCAATCGGATATCCATGGTACACCTAGAGGAGCTATTGGTCAAACAAAACAATCATGACTTCAATGAAAATACAAGTAAGGAAACAGAGGAAATGTCCAGAGAAGACAAACAATTCCTGAACATTATGAATCACTCTGCAAAAACCACAGATGGACACTACTGCCTAGACTTACCATTTAGACAAGAAAATCCTAGCATGCCAAATAACCGATGCGTTGCTGAGCAGCGTATCCAAGGCCTGAAACGCAAGTTTGGAAAAAATGAGAAATTTCACGATGAATACACTTCCTTTCTGACGGAAATGATCAACAACGATTATGCTGAAATGGTACCAGTAAACCAGCTAAAGCCAAGTGATAGCAAGCGTTGGTATATACCTCACCATGGGGTATATCACTCGAAGAAAGGAACATTAAGGGTGGTCTTTGACTGTGGTGCTGTCTTCAAAGGAACATCACTTAACTGCCAACTGCTTCAGGGTCCACATCTAACAAACTCACTAATTGGAGTCCTTATCAGATTTAGACAAGAACCAGTTGCCTTAATGGCTGACATCAAAGCAATGTTTCATCAGGTTAAGGTGTCAAAGGGGCATATTGACTATCTGCGATTCCTGTGGTGGCCCAACGGTGATGTGCAACGGGATCTTGCTGAATACCGGATGAAGGTACATCTTTTTGGAGCAGTATCATCACCCAGTTGTGCAAACTTCACATTGAGAAAGACTGCTGAGGACAACAAAGATAACTTTACAGCAGATGTGGTAGACACAGTTAAAAATAACTTCTACGTGGACGATTGCCTAAAATCCATGCCCTCTGAGCCAGAAGCAGTGAAAATGGTAGGAGACCTGATTGACAGCATAAATCCTCCCTTTCGACAGAGAGCAAAGTGGATCAGCAACAGCCGTGCAGTATTAGCATCCATTCCACAACAAAGCAGAACCAAAGAGACCAAGGACTTGGATAGGGACAAGCTACCAATGGAAAGAGCACTGGGATTGCACTGGTGTGTTGAAACGGATGTGTTCAAGTTAAAAATTGCTGCACAAGAACGACCATATACAAGACGTGGCATCTTGTCTGTTGTCGGCTCTATATACGACCCCTTGGGATTTCTGGCACCATTCACCCTACCAGCCAAACTGATCATGCAGGAGCTTTGTAGGAAGAAACTTGGATGGGATGAAAACATACCACAAGCTTTAGTTCAGCAATGGTCAGGATGCTAGCAGACATCAATAAGATGGCAGAGTTTCAAGTGGACCGGTGCATGAAGCCAACAACCTTTGGTCATGTCAGACATGCACAACTGCACCACTTTTCTGATGCTAGTGAAAGCGGCTACGGCACTGTTTCATATCTAAGACTGGAGAATGATAACAAAGAAGTGCATGTTTCATTCATAACAGGAAAATCCAGAGTGTCACCATTGAAACAAGTTACAATTCCCAGAATGGAACTTACAGCAGCAGTCCTGGCTGTCAAAATCGACACAATGCTGAAGAACGAATTACAGCTGCAACTGGACCAATCCGTCTTCTGGACTGATAGCACTACCGTGCTAAAATACATAAAAAACGAAAACAAACGCTTTCAAACATTTGTAGCAAACAGGATCTCTCTTATAAGGGATGCCACGGATGTATCACAATGGAGGTATATTGGAACAAAGGAAAATCCTGCAGATGAAGCCTCTCGAGGACTAAAGGCAGACCAATTCTTAAACTGTAGGAGATGGATCAAGGGACCTGAGTTTCTCTCCAAGCCAGACAGAGAATGGCCAAACTCTCATGTGGATTCAGATATCCCTGGCAATGATCCAGAAATCAAGCAGGACATCACAATGAACGTCATTGTCAAAGATTCATTGAGCCCCACAAACTCTCTGATAAACCACTTCTCATCATGGAGAAAACTGAAGACTGCTGTAGCCTGGCTTCTTAAAGTAAAAACGACACTCTTGAAGCTGAGACATAAAGAACAGCAAAGACCGAAGACCCTTAAAATAAGGGAGAAGAAAAGAAACTACAAATTCTTTAAGAATTACATGCTAACACATACACACCTTTTGTATAGCTCCTTTATTATTTATTGGTAATTGTCTTTTTTCTCATACTAAAGCCAATTAGGGGCCGGTGTGTAGGAGCCATTTTGTGGGTGATGTTGGTGTGTCAGTTTATTTAAGTTATATGTATAGTGCAATATTATTTATGAACACTGGGTGGCGGGGTTTAGCGGCACCGGGTGTATATAAGGAGGTCATAGGTGACAGGAGATGGGTGGACACAGTAGGAGAAGAGCATACCGATTCCACCAGCCCGGCAGATGCTCATAGAATCACTAGAACGCTAAATTAACCCTGGTATGTAAAGACGAATAAACATCATCATAAACCACAACTAAGGACCGGAAAATCATCTGTTTGTGTCTGCGTCTGGATCACTTTTCAACCCTTCTGTGAAAGTAACGGCAAAAATATATAGGACATAGGAAAAGGAAATTGCCATTACAATACCTATAACTGGTGGTGGTAACACGTCAGCATGTATACGTGTCTACGGTTCCGTATCTGTCAGGCTATGACTCCGGATCTGCGTATGCTAATCCTGCAAGTGCAGGTTGCGAACGTGGGTCCGAGTCACGTTGCGGACACAGGTCCGCGGTTAGGTTTAACCCTGCGGGTGCAGGTTGCGGACACAGGTCCGCGCTTAGGTTTAACCCTGCGGGCGCAGGTTGCGGACACAGGTACGCGCTTAGGTTTAACACTGCGAGGGCAGGTTGCGGCCAGTGGGTCTGCGTCATGTTAACCCCGCAGTGCAGGTTGCGGCCAGTGGGCCCGCGCATGTCTAACCCCGCAGCCCGGAAGCGATTCCGGCGCTCATCATGTCCCCATGTTAATCTCTCTTTTCATCCATAGATCTCCGCAGCCAGCCGCAAGGTAAGGATTGCTCACAGCTCCGTACTTCATACTTCACTTCTTTTGGGGGTTCATCAGAGCGGTTCTTTCCCTCCTGAATGATCATCCTGCAAACCCGGGGCCTAATCGCCAAAACATCATTACAGTTACTTGTTGTAATACGTCAATCACTATTCCCGCATATCATGTGTCCCGATAATAAACATGTACTCATACATCACGTCTCTCCTGATTGAAATGTAGCTCAGCGTAAGTTCAATTAGGAAGACAACATCATCGGGTGTCACACGTTATTTCAATAAGTGATCAGGGGCATTACACCCCGGCTAGCCAATCATTGCACCTGCTAACCTCTTTAAATCTGCTCTCCCCTTCCTGTCAGTTGTCATTTCAGGCGTCAACGCACAACCCTCCTCCACCCCTTCGCCTCCTGTCTCCTAAATACAGGGCCAAGCTAAACCTTCTCCCTTCAGATCGGACTGAACTACTATCACCACCACCAGTGTCTAGACCCCGGGGGGTTCATCAGAGCGGTTCTTTCCCTCCTGAATGATCATCCTGCAAACCCGGGGCCTAATCGCCAAAACATCATTACAGTTACTTGTTGTAATACGTCAATCACTATTCCCGCATATCATGTGTCCCGATAATAAACATGTACTCATACATCACGTCTCTCCTGATTGAATTTGTATAAGCAGGGATGGCTAAAAGTTTTTTAAGCAGAGCTAGATGCTAACAGGTAGTGCGAGCCTGTAGAAATGGCAACTGCCTCCAATGACAGCGTAGGATCAACTCACTCAACAGCGGGCTGAATGATGAGCCACTGAGCTGTGTGTGCAATGTATTTCTATTGGTAGTGTGTTTCGTGCCTGCAGCACGTCTTTTTCTCCGGTCGGGTCGTGGAAGACCGGAAGCTGTGTGGTTCATAAAAACATGTTCTTACTCAATATCAAGCCACGATTATTGCTTTTATTTTAAATCGTATAATGTCGGACTTTTTTTGCCGTCTGTGAGGAAAAGAAATGGCTCAGAGCCTCAGAATACTGAAATCTGTATTTTTTAAATATTTTTTTCCTTCTAATTTGTTAATATTTTCAAAATAACACACTGTTATTTATTCACCAATAACACACAATTATCCTTGTTTTTATGTATTTGTTTAATTCCATAATCTCGTGCTTTTTTGGTGTCCGTCAGGAAACGCCAACAGGAAACAGACGTAGGCCTATAAGGGACATTTCGAGCATCATTGCGATACACAGCCACTGAACTTATTAACCAAGATCCTCAGCTATGGTTTAAGCTCGCTGATTGGATGTTTTAGGCGCAATGCACTTTGGGCAGGGGCGGACTGGGACTACAAATTAGCCCGGGACTCTCGACCGGCCCACCTCGGTACCGAAGTCAATAAGTCAATACCGCTAGTAAATTGTCGACGGAGGGGGGGTGCTAGTGACTTATCCGACCGGCCCACTTCAGTAAAAACATTTCGGAGTTTAGGATGGCCGAAGACACTACACTACCCATAATCCCCAGCTATCGTTTAGGACTACAGTCCCCGTGATTAATCTTCAAGCTCTGGGATTGGATGTTTGAGTGGCAGAGCGCCAAGGTTACGCCGAGCGTCAAACAGCTCTTTGAAATGGAATGAAACCACGCCAGACTATCCAAAACTGGACTCGAACGGGACCACCCCCCCCCCCCCCACATGCTGGCTATTGTGTTTCGCAAAATGTTCTATGGGACGTCTCTACTGAACGTTTTCGTTTTTTCCACAATTAGAAGTTGCCAGTATTAAACACATTGGTGTTATCAAATGTAAAACATATCATTAATAAATGGGTGAAAATCGCTGTCCATAATGCGCAGCATTAATATATACCCTAATGACAGCTCATTGTTACTTTGTAATTCTACTCCACTACACTTCAGAGGTTAACCTGGTATTTTTACTCCACTATATTTATTTGAGTTACTTTGCAGATTCTGATTAATGATGTGAAATATAAACAACCCTTAAATCAGACTTTAGTTACACCTGAGTAAAATTCAGGGAAGGTGATTGTCAAGTGCCAACAATCAGGAGAGATATTTGATAGTTGGTGCTTGAGAAGACTAAACATGTATCTGCAGATCTCTATAAAGTATATTCATTACTCGTTATTCTCTACTAATCGTTCATTAAAGACTGTATATTATGGCTATTTTGCACATCCCTTTCAAGATTTCAAGATGTTCTAAGGTTTATTGACATATCATACTGTATACACAACTACGGTGTAGTTATTCAATGAATGAAAAACTTGGGTCGCAGGTTCCTCAACAGCGCATTACAAGACATCTATCAATATGTGTGTACCTCCACCATTAAACTGTTGTATTCTGCATATTTCTTATTCTATCTACATAAGAGTATAATTAATGTGTATAATATCAGTTAAAGTAAGTGCTTCAACATTCAATTCAATTCAAAACCTTTATTTATCAGGTAAAATCCCATTGAGATCAATGATCTCTTTTTCAAGGGAGACCTGCAGCAGTAGGTTCCACAAGAAGACATAAACAACAGAACAACAAAAGGACATCATACAGCAAAATGTACAGGGATTACAATTTACATATTTAACCACAAGTACAGGTACCAACAGCATCTGATTTTGTAGCATCCAACCGAGCTTTAAAAACATGTAGTGGTGCTAGCTTGGTAATTTTCCATTCTTTTTGCAGACTGTTCCATGTTAGTGGAGCTGCACATCTAAAAATTAACATAGTTAACATTGCAGGAAAGCAATATATTAGACATTAAGTACTTTGTCAGGCTTTATATTTATCTGTAGATAGATACCCCCAAAGCTTTTTTCTTATTTGAAAGAAGACCTTAATCTAAAGTATTATTTAATGTTTAAATAAAGGTTAATTAGTTTTTCTGTTTTGCACATCCTCATATTAATATCTTTGTACATCCTGTACTAAACTGTTTTATTGTAGAGATCACTTACAGTATCTTCTTGATTTGTTATATTCTATATTTCTATCATTGACCTTCTACTTTCCCCCTATGAAAGTATGTAAAGGAGGACAGCAGTGGAGAGAGAAGAAAAGAGCGCATATACTTGTGTTCGTCTGCACATAGTTTTTTGAAGAAATTGACGAGTAGAGGAGACGAGAAAAAAAAGTATAAAAGTATCGATCCTATTGGCTCTAGTATCGATATTTTGAAACGTAACGTAATATCGGAAGTATCGATATTTTGGGATCGATCCGCCCACCCCTAGTACACACAGCCATAATAACTTTGCATTATTAGTGTAGGACACTTATGTATAACATCTGAAGATGTGTAGTTTTATTCATGTTTTCACATCATTGTACAGCATATTGCTATATTATTTCAAATGTTTTACTTCTACACATTAATATCTGATTTGTCAAACATCACAGACAGAAAGGTATATCCGTCATTTAAGCTATGGAAATTGTGATTCCATAGATGTGTCTCCCATCACCCAAAACCCCTGACTATTCTCTCAACTCAGTATTTACATTCTTATATTCAAAGAAAATCAGTAATATCTTTAAAAACTACAAGTCCCTTTCTATCAGCTGTGCACCTTTATGGTGTAAATACAGCCTATCTACCAATTGGATCAAATATAAAAGTCAGCCGAATTAGTGTTGATACTGCAAGGAGACGTATTGTGTGAAGAGAAATTGAAGATGTTGTTTAATTGCTGATATATTTATGATCCACGTCACGTTTTCAGTTTCCGTGGCAGTTCTTCCTGTTTGTCCAAAGGTCTTCTGATCAGGGCTCTATAAATAAATAACTATGGCAGATGTTAGTATGTAATGCAGCCGAGCCGTGTATTACAATGCCGTTATGTGATGACTTCTAAAGAAAAAAGCAAGCACACTCGGATTAAAGTATTATTTCCCTTTTTTCCCAATGTTTTTTGGATTTCATATCGCATAAACACCAAATCCCAACGTGCATTGCGGCTAAACAATCCTCACACACACTCAATCTTTTCTTAGTTACAGCTCCGCTGATTTCTCCTCCCTGTGACGGCGGGACGCGGCGAGGCTGCGGGTGTGTGTGTGTGTGTTCGGGCTGGTTTCGTTGTGTCTCGCTGTCTTGCAGACGGCCACTGGGCTCACAGGGAGGGGGGGGGGGGGCGGAGCTCCAACAAGCCGTGTAGGACAGAGAGTGAATACACAGACTATACAGAGATGCTGTGAGAAACCAATGTGAGTTTGGAACATTGAACAATGTGAATCTATTCTAGTAGACCTCAACGATGGAATCATGATCAGTAGAAATGGACATGGGACCCTTGACGGAAACACTTGTATCTGATTTACAAATTGATATTTTTTTATAAAACTACAAATGTTTCTTTAATGGTTAAGAGGCATTCATCAATTAGTTAAGGCTAATGTTAGGGGACAGTTAAGGGATAATTAATGCTAAGGTTAGGGGATAATTAAGGCTAAGGTTGAGGGACAGTTAAGGGATAATTAAGGCTAAGGTTAAGGGACAGCTAAGGGACAATTAAGGCTAAGGTTGAGGGACAGTTAAGGGATAATTAAGGCTAAGGTTAAGGGACAGCTAAGGGGCAATTAAGGCTAAGGTTAGGGGATAGTTAAGGTTAAGGGACAGTTAAGGGATAATTAAGGCTAAGGTTGAGGGACAGTTAAGGGATAATTAAGGCTAAGGTTAAGGAACAGTTAAGGGATAATTAAGACTAAGGATAGGGGATAATTAAGGCTAAGGTTGAGGGACAGTTAAGGGATAATTAAGGTTAAGAGATAATTAAGGCTAAGGTTAAGGGACAGTTAAGGGATAGTTAAGGCTAAGGTTAAGGGACAGTTAAGGGATAATTAAGGCTAAGGTTAAGGGATAGTGTGTCACAGTAGATATCTTTCTTCAATGAAACGCTGAGTCGCTGTTATATATTCCTTTTATTAAAAAATCCAGCGTATAAAAATCAACCAATATACCGTCAGACTGTAGCCCCGCCCCCGAGCTGACGGTCCAATCAGAGCGCAGGGTCTTCTGTGTTGCCGTGGTGACGGCGGGTGTGTCTCTGCAGCAGCTGTTGGTCCGGACTGGAGTACGAACACTGTCGGCATGGAAATGCCTCTCCGCTGTGATGACGGCGAGCGTGGAGATCCAAACTCTTCTTCTGGATACTGAGAGCCAATCAGAAAGCAGATAATCACATGAGGAGCCAATCAGAGAGCAGATAATCACATGAGGAGCCAATCAGGGAGCAGACACTCACATGAGGAGCCAATCAGAGAGCAGATAATCACATGAGGAGCCAATCAGAGTGTGTGAGTGTGTTTGTGTGTGTGTGTGTGTGTGTGTGTTGTGGCTGTGTGTGTGTGTGTGTGTGTGTGTGTGTGTGTGTGTGTGTGTGTGTGTGTGTGTGTGTGTGTGTGCTGTGGCTGTGGGTGTGTCTGTGTGTATCTGTGGGTGTGTGTGTGTGTGTGTGTGTGTGTGTGCTGTGTGTGTGTGTGCTGTGGGTGTGTCTGTGTGTATCTGTGGGGTGTGTGTGTGTGTGTGTCTGTGTGTATGTGTGTGTGTATCTGTGTGTGTGCTGTGGGTGTGTGTGTGTGTATCTGTGGGTGTGTGTATCTGTGTGTGTGCTGTGATCTGTGTGTGTGTGCTGTGGGTGTGTGTGCTGTGTGTGTGTGTGTGTGTGTGTGTGTGTGTGTGTGTGTGTGTGTGCTAGGGGTTTCACAACTACCAATATTTACTAGTCGACGCGTTTTTCAAAATAGAAGTTGACCAGTCGACACGTCATAATACAGACACACAAAGAGAGGTGTACAACTGTATTTTATATTGGAACTCATACAGTTACATTAAACACTGCATTTTAATGTGTGTTACATGGCTGAGTAAATAACAAACAGTAACTGGACTTAGTGAATAACTAACAGTAACTGGACTTAGTGAATAACTAACAGTAACTGGACTTAGTGAATAACAAACAGTAACTGGACTTAGTGAATAACTAACAGTAACTGGACTTAGTGAATAACAAACAGTAACTGGACTTAGTGAATAACTAACAGTAACTGGACTTAGTGAATAACTAACAGTAACTGGACTTAGTGAATAACTAACAGTAACTGGACTTAGTGAATACAAACAGTAACTGGACTTAGTGAATAACTAACAGTAACTGGACTTAGTGAATAACTAACAGTAACTGGACTTAGTGAATAACTAACAGTAACTGGACTTAGTGAATAACTAACAGTAACTGGACTTAGTGAATAACAAACAGTAACTGGACTTAGTGAATAACAACAGTAACTGGACTTAGTGAATAACTAACAGTAACTGGACTTAGTGAATAACTAAAGTAACTGGACTTAGTGAATAACAAACAGTAACTGGAACTTAGTGAATAACTAACAGTAACTGGACTTAGTGAATAACTAACACTAACTGACTTAGTGAATAACTAACAGTAACTGGACTTAGTGAATAACAAACAGTAACTGGACTTAGTGAATAACTAACAGTAACTGGACTTAGTGAATAACTAACAGTAACTGGACTTAGTGAATAACTAACAGTAACTGGACTTAGTGAATAACAAACAGTAACTGGACTTAGTGAATAACTAACAGTAACTGGACTTAGTGAATAACTAACAGTAACTGGACTTAGTGAATAACTAACAGTAACTGGACCTTAGTGAATAACTAACAGTAACTGGACTTAGTGAATAACTAACAGTTACTGGACTTAGTGAATAACAACAGTAACTGGACTTAGTGAATAACAAACAGTAACTGGACTTAGTGAATAACAATAACAGTAACTGGACTTAGTGAATAACTAACAGTAACTGGACTTAGTGAATAACTAACAGTAACTGGACTTAGTGAATAACAAACAGTAACTGGACTTAGTGAATAACTAACAGTAACTGGACTTATTGAATAACAAACAGTAACTGGACTTAGTGAATAACAAACAGTAACTGGACTTAGTGAATAACTAACAGTAACTGGACTTAGTGAATAACTAACAGTAACTGGACTTAGTGAATAACTAACAGTAACTGGACTTAGTGAATAACTAAGTCCAGTAACTGGACTTAGTGAATAACTAACAGTAACTGGACTTAGTGAATAACTAACAGTAACTGGACTTAGTGAATAACAAACAGTAACTGGACTTAGTGAATAACTAACAGTAACTGGACTTAGTGAATAACTAACAGTAACTGGACTTAGTGAATAACAAACAGTAACTGGACTTAGTAATAACAACAGTAACTGGACTTAGTGAATAACTAACAGTAACTGGACTTAGTGAATAACAAACAGTAACTGGACTTAGTGAATAACAACAGTAACTGGACTTAGTGAATAACTAACAGTAACTGGACTTAGTGAATAACTAACAGTAACTGGACTTAGTGAATAACAACAGTAACTGGACTTAGTGAATAACAAACAGTAACTGGACTTAGTGAATAACTAACAGTAACTGGACTTAGTGAATAACAAACAGTAACTGGACTTAGTGAATAACAACAGTAACTGGACTTAGTGAATAACAACAGTAACTGGACTTAGTGAATAACAACAGTAACTGGACTTAGTGAATAACTAACAGTAACTGGACTTAGTAATAACTAACAGTAACTGGACTTAGTGAATAACTAACAGTAACTGGACTTAGTGAATAACTAACAGTAACTGGACTTAGTGAATAACTAACAGTAACTGGACTTAGTGAACTAACAGTAACTGGACTTAGTGAATAACAAAGTAACTGGACTTAGTGAATAACAACAGTAACTGGACTTAGTGAATAACAAACAGTAACTGGACTTAGTGAATAACTAACAGTAACTGGACTTAGTGAATAACTAACAGTAACTGGACTTAGTGAATAACAAACAGTAACTGGACTTAGTGAATAACAAACAGTAACTGGACTTAGTGAATAACAACAGTAACTGGACTTAGTGAATAACAACAGTAACTGGACTTAGTGAATAACTAACAGTAACTGGACTTAGTGAATAACTAACAGTAACTGGACTTAGTGAATAACAAACAGTAACTGGACTTAGTGAATAACTAACAGTAACTGGACTTAGTGAATAACTAACAGTAACTGGACTTAGTGAATAACTAACAGTAACTGGACTTAGTGAATAACAACAGTAACTGGACTTAGTGAATAACAACAGTAACTGGACTTAGTGAATAACTAACAGTAACTGGACTTAGTGAATAACTAACAGTAACTGGACTTAGTGAATAACTAACAGTAACTGGACTTAGTGAATAACAAACAGTAACTGGACTTAGTGAATAACTAACAGTAACTGGACTTAGTGAATAACAAACAGTAACTGGACTTAGTGAATAACTAACAGTAACTGGACTTAGTGAATAACAAACAGTAACTGGACTTAGTGAATAACAAACAGTAACTGGACTTAGTGAATAACTAACAGTAACTGGACTTAGTGAATAACTAACAGTAACTGGACTTAGTGAATAACTAACAGTAACTGGACTTAGTGAATAACTAACAGTAACTGGACTTAGTGAATAACTAACAGTAACTGGACTTAGTGAATAACTAACAGTAACTGGACTTAGTGAATAACTAACAGTAACTGGACTTAGTGAATAACAACATAACTGGACTTAGTGAATAACAAACACAGTAACTGGACTTAGTGAATAACAAACAGTAACTGGACTTAGTGAATAACTAACAGTAACTGGACTTAGTGAATAACAAACAGTAACTGGACTTAGTGAATAACAAAGTAACTGGACTTAGTGAATAACTAACAGTAACTGGACTTAGTGAATAACTAACAGTAACTGGACTTAGTGAATAACAACAGTAACTGGACTTAGTGAATAACAAAGTAACTGGACTTAGTGAATAACTAACAGTAACTGGACTTAGTGAATAACTAACAGTAACTGGACTTAGTGAATAACTAACAGTAACTGGACTTAGTGAATAACTAACAGTAACTGGACTTAGTGAATAACTAACAGTAACTGGACTTAGTGAATAACAAACAGTAACTGGACTTAGTGAATAACTAACAGTAACTGGACTTAGTGAATAACTAACAGTAACTGGACTTAGTAAATAACTAACAGTAACTGGACTTAGTGAATAACAAACAGTAACTGGACTTAGTGAATAACTAACAGTAACTGGACTTAGTGAATAACTAACAGTAACTGGACTTAGTGAATAACTAACAGTAACTGGACTTAGTGAATAACTAACAGTAACTGGACTTAGTGAATAACTAACAGTAACTGGACTTAGTGAATAACTAACAGTAACTGGACTTAGTGAATAACTAACAGTAACTGGACTTAGTGAATAACAAACTAACTGGACTTAGTGAATAACTAACAGTAACTGGACTTAGTGAATAACTAACAGTAACTGGACTTAGTGAATAACTAACAGTAACTGGACTTAGTGAATAACTAACAGTAACTGGACTTAGTGAATAACTAACAGTAACTGGACTTAGTGAATAACTAACAGTAACTGGACTTAGTGAATAACTAACAGTAACTGGACTTAGTGAATAACTAACAGTAACTGGACTTAGTGAATAACTAACAGTAACTGGACTTAGTGAATAACAAACAGTAACTGGACTTAGTGAATAACAAACAGTAACTGGACTTAGTGAATAACAAACAGTAACTGGACTTAGTGAATAACTAACAGTAACTGGACTTAGTGAATAACTAACAGTAACTGGACTTAGTGAATAACTAACAGTAACTGGACTTAGTGAATAACAAACAGTAACTGGACTTAGTGAATAACAACAGTAACTGGACTTAGTGAATAACTAACAGTAACTGGACTTAGTGAATAACTAACAGTAACTGGACTTAGTGAATAACTAACAGTAACTGGACTTAGTAAATAAATAACAGTAACTGGACTTAGTGAATAAAACGTAACTGGACTTAGTGAATAACTAACAGTAACTGGACTTAGTGAATAACTAACAGTAACTGGACTTAGTGAATAACAACAGTAACTGGACTTAGTGAATAACAACAGTAACTGGACTTAGTGAATAACTAACAGTAACTGGACTTAGTGAATAAGTCCAGTAACTGGACTTAGTGAATAACTAACAGTAACTGGACTTAGTGAATAACTAACAGTAACTGGACTTAGTGAATAACTAACAGTAACTGGACTTAGTGAATAACAAACAGTAACTGGACTTAGTGAATAACTAACAGTAACTGGACTAGTAGTGAATAACAAACAGTAACTGGACTTAGTGAATAACTAACAGTAACTGGACTTAGTGAATAACAAACAGTAACTGGACTTAGTGAATAACTAGTAACTGGACTTAGTGAATAACTAACAGTAACTGGACTTAGTAAATAACAAACAGTAACTGGACTTAGTGAATAACTAACAGTAACTGGACTTAGTGAATAACTAACAGTAACTGGACTTAGTGAATACAAACAGTAACTGGACTTAGTGAATAACAAACAGTAACTGGACTTAGTGAATAACTAACAGTAACTGGACTTAGTGAATAACAAACAGTAACTGGACTTAGTGAATAACTAACAGTAACTGGACTTAGTGAATAACTAACAGTAACTGGACTTAGTGAATAACAAACAGTAACTGGACTTAGTGAATAACTAACAGTAACTGGACTTAGTGAATAACTAACAGTAACTGGACTTAGTGAATAACTAACAGTAACTGGACTTAGTGATAACTAACAGTAACTGGACTTAGTGAATAACTAACAGTAACTGGACTTAGTGAATAACAACAGTAACTGGACTTAGTGAATAACTAACAGTAACTGGACTTAGTGAATAACTAACAGTAACTGGACTTAGTGAATAACTAAACAGTAACTGGACTTAGTGAATAACTAACAGTAACTGGACTTAGTGAATAACTAACAGTAACTGGACTTAGTGAATAACAAACAGTAACGGACTTAGTAATAACAAACAGTAACTGGACTTAGTGAATAACTAACAGTAACTGGACTTAGTGAATAACTAACAGTAACTGGACTTAGTGAATAACTAACAGTAACTGGACTTAGTGAATAACAAACAGTAACTGCACTTAGTGAATAACTAACAGTAACTGGACTTAGTGAATAACTAACAGTAACTGGACTTAGTGAATAACTAACAGTAACTGGACTTAGTGAATAACTAACAGTAACTGGACTTAGTGAATAACTAACAGTAACTGGACTTAGTGAATAACTAACAGTAACTGGACTTAGTGAATACAACAGTAACTGGACTTAGTGAATAACAAACAGTAACTGGACTTAGTGAATAACTAACAGTAACTGGACTTAGTGAATAACTAACAGTAACTGGACTTAGTGAATAACTAACACAGTAACTGGACTTAGTGAATAACTAACAGTAACTGGACTTAGTGAATAACTAACAGTAACTGGACTTAGTGAATAACTAACAGTAACTGGACTTAGTGAAATAACTAACATAACTGGACTTAGTGAATAACTAACAGTAACTGGACTTAGTGAATAACTAACAGTAACTGGACTTAGTGAATAACTAACAGTAACTGGACTTAGTGAAAACAAACAGTAACTGGACTTAGTGAATAACAAACAGTAACTGGACTTAGTGAATAACTAACAGTAACTGGACTTAGTGAATAACTAACAGTAACTGGACTTATTGAATAACTAACAGTAACTGGACTTATTGAATAACTAACAGTAACTGGACTTAGTGAATAACTAACAGTAACTGGACTTAGTGAATAACTAACAGTAACTGGACTTAGTGAATAACTAACAGTAACTGGACTTAGTGAATAACTAACAGTAACTGGACTTAGTGAATAACTAACAGTAACTGGACTTAGTGAATAACTAACAGTAACTGGACTTAGTGAATAACTAACAGTAACTGGACTTAGTGAATAACTAACAGTAACTGGACTTAGTGAATAACTAACAGTAACTGGACTTAGTGAATAACTAACAGTAACTGGACTTAGTGAATAACAAACAGTAACTGGACTTAGTGAATAACTAAGTAACTGGACTTAGTGAATAACAAACAGTAACTGGACTTAGTGAATAACAACAGTAACTGGACTTAGTGAATAACTAACAGTAACTGGACTTAGTGAATAACTAACAGTAACTGGACTAGTGAATAACAACAGTAACTGGACTTAGTAAATAACAAACAGTAACTGGACTTAGTGAATAACTAACAGTAACTGGACTTAGGAATAACTAACAGTAACTGGACTTAGTGAATAACTAACAGTAACTGGACTTAGTGAATAACTAACAGTAACTGGACTTAGTGAATAACTAACAGTAACTGGACTTAGTGAATAACAAACAGTAACTGGACTTAGTGAATAACTAACAGTAACTGGACTTAGTGAATAACAACAGTAACTGGACTTAGTGAATAACTAACAGTAACTGGACTTAGTGAATAACAAACAGTAACTGGACTTAGTGAATAACTAACAGTAACTGGACTTAGTGAATAACTAACAGTAACTGGACTTAGTGAATAACTAACAGTAACTGACTTAGTGAATAACTAACAGTAACTGGACTTAGTGATAACTAACAGTAAACTGGACTTAGTGAATAACAAACAGTAACTGGACTTAGTGAATAGAACTAAAAACTGGGCTTAGTGAATAACTAACAGTAACTGGACTTAGTGAATAACTAACAGTAACTGGACTTAGTGAATAACTAACAGTAACTGGACTTAGTGAATAACAAACAGTAACTGGACTTAGTGAATAACTAACAGTAACTGGACTTAGTGAATAACTAACAGTAACTGGACTTAGTGAATAACAAACAGTAACTGGACTTAGTGAATAACTAACATAACTGGACTTAGTGAATAACAAACGTAACTGGACTTAGTGAATAACTAACAGTAACTGGACTTAGTGAATAACTAACAGAACGGACTTAGTGAATAACAAACAGTAACTGGACTTAGTGAATAACAACAGTAACTGGACTTAGTGAATAACTAACAGTAACTGGACTTAGTGAATAACAAACAGTAACTGGACTTAGTGAATACAAACAGTAACTGGACTTAGTAATAACAAACAGTAACTGGACTTAGTGAATAACTACAGTAACTGGATTAGTGAATAACTAACAGTAACTGGACTTAGTGAATAACAACAGTAACTGGACTTAGTGAATAACTAACAGTAACTGGACTTAGTGAATAACTAACAGTAACTGGACTTAGTGAATAACAAACAGTAACTGGACTTAGTGAATAACTAACAGTAACTGGCTTAGTGAATAACAAACAGTAACTGGACTTAGTGAATAACTAACAGTAACTGGACTTAGTGAATAACTAACAGTAACTGGACTTAGTGAATAACTAACAGTAACTGGACTTAGTGAATAACTAACAAAGTAACTGGACTTAGTGAATAACAAACAGTAACTGGACTTAGTGAATAACTAACAGTAACTGGACTTAGTGAATAACTAACAGTAACTGGACTTAGTGAATAACTAACAGTAACTGGGACTTAG
>NW_022991740.1:310000-327975 GCF_902827175.1 Gymnodraco acuticeps | reverse complement strand
ACACACACACACACACACACACACACACACACACACACACACACACACACACACACACTTTCTTGCTCTGCTCAGTATGACCCAGTTTGTATAACATTCACACACACATGTTATGCAGCCAATGGTGACTAGACGCACCTCAACATTAGACTTTGTACTTTACTTGATACGGGTTATACTCTAGTATTTAATAATACAGAGCATGCTGTTCATTAAATATCTGTCTTTGTTCCCAGAAACTGTTGGAGTTGAACAACCTTCACTCCCTGGTGTCGGTGGTGTCCGCTCTGACGAGCGCTCCTATCTTCAGACTCAGCAAAACCTGGGCGGTAAGATATCCCACAATGCACTGCTTGATTAGAAAATAGGAGCCAGCACCCCCTTCAAATTAATGTGTGAAGCAGCGGTGTTGGCTAATCAATATATTCCATTCCATGCATACTTTATATAAATAATATCCTGCTTTTATTGTGTTAACAGAAAGTTAACCCTACAATAGTGTTTTTATTTGTCAGACAGTTTATAGATGTTGTTTATCTTCACGGTTCATCTGTATATTTTTCTTGGTTTATTTCTATTTTGAGATGTTTGTATTTTAGAATTGTTTTATTTCTATTCTTTTAATTAAATATAGTATGTGCAATTTGTTTTATGCTGCTGCAACAAAAGAATGTCTTAATATGAGTATATTTTGGAAACGGACACAAAAAAATGCAAAGAGAAATTGCTGAAACACGAATGCATAAAAAAGAAACATCACAGCTCTTGCACAGCCCTATGTCAAAGACGTGTCCTTGTCTCCTTGTTTTGCGAGTATAGTCAATCTATAAACCGAGGGTTAGTGGTTACCCTGAAGCCAACATGCTCTAAGCCAGTGGTTCCCAACCTGGGGGGCAGGCCTCAGATGATTTGAGGCCAAATATCATATTTAGACTTTTTATTACATATAATTGTAACGCAATACATGATTGTCACTAAAAGCCTTGTCTCTACATTACAATAAAATATACAAAATAATTGATTAATTAATTAGAATAAAAATTCAAGTTAGTATTAAAGGCATAAAAAGACAGAAATGTATAATTGTTTCTTTAATAGAAATGTTTCTTCTGCTCGTAAAGTGTCCAAACCGGGCTTGTCTGGATAAGCGCATTTTTAAAACAGTCATTGTCCATGCCGGTTTCAGTTGCATTATTTGTCACAGTTGCTCCGATCAGATCGGTATCCTCCATTTTGTAGATTATTTACGACTTTTGAATCCACATAAACACATCGGCAAAATCCGGTTTACTTTGAGCATGTGTTTTAAACAGTTAAATCCCTTTGTGAATTGTTTCCACTTCCGCCGTCCTTTCATTTCTTCATACAGCGGGAATCCAAATGAATTAATCCTGAGTCCAATAAGTCACTCCAATAGTGCTCCTTAATTACGCTTTCATCCTCCTTTAACAAAATACTTCACATTCATCCAGTTTGTGACAGTAGTTGTAGCATTTTGAGACTTTAATTACCACTGTTGTGCCCCTTCCCCCCTTGTGTGTGTGTGGGGGGGGGGGCGCAACTTCCAACAGGAGTCATTTGGGGGGGCTCTTGGGAAAAAAGGTTGGGAACCCCTGCTCTACGCAACATCAGACATTTTATTGTTTTATTTTCTATATTTCTTAGCAGTCTGCTGAAGTGTCTTATTTGTTATGATGGAGGGGTGTTGGTGTGACTTAGTATGTAAGTAGCATGGCATTTGTTTATTAGCATCAGATTGTTGGACAGACTGGAAGCAGGTGCCACATCGCCTACAAAAGTTTGACTCTGACTCAAATCGACAGACTCATTAAGAAATCAAGAATTCATATTTGTGTGTTTGCCATAGTTCCCTCTGAATCAGAAGGTTTAATCCATGAATCAATCTCTGTTGTAGTTGATCAGTCGGAAAGACAAGGGCACATTTGAGAAGCTCAACTATCTGACATCCAAGGAGGAGAACTACACCTGCATGAGGGAATACATCCGCTCCCTGAAGATGGTGCCCTGCATCCCATACCTCGGTAAGGTGTGTGTGTGTGTGTGTGTGTGTGTGTGTGTGTGTGTGTGTGTTGTGTGTGTGTGTGATGTGTGTGTGTGTGTGTGTGTGTGTGTGTGGTGTGTGTGTGTGTGTGTGTGTGTGTGTGTGTGTGTGTGTGTGTGTGTGTGTGTGTGTGTGTGTGGTGTGTGTGTGTGTGTGTGTGTGTGTGTGTGTGGTGTGTGTGTGTGTGTGTGTGTGTGTGTGTGTGTGTGTGTGTGCTGTGTGTGTGTGTGTGTGTGTGTGTGTGTGTGTGTGTGTGTGTGTGTGTGTGTGTGTGTGTGTGTGTGTGTGTGTGTGTGTGTGTGTGTGTGTGTGTGTGTGTGTGTGTGTGTGTGTGTGTGTGGACAGAACAATGTGGGCTATCTACCCTTACCCACAATTCACACAGATAAGTTCAGCTGTCAGAACAAAGTGAAAAACAATGAATGGCATAAAATATTATTTAAAATGTCGGGTTGTAATAGATTTCTTTATTTTCTTCTCAGTGTACCAGAATGCGTAGTTTATATGTTAGTATTTCTAAAAATCTCGTGGGGGAGAATCCCCCCAGACCCCCCTTCTGGGGTTGGGTTTTCAGCATGTGTGCCTCTTTATGTTACACAGTTCAGCTTTGATTCCATCATCTCATTAAACCTGTTTTAAAGCATACTTTAGTTCTGTGAAGGGATATAAGGGATTATGCACCGTACTTCACTTGAATTAATATTGTCTGCTGAAAGGCGTATATATTACAGCACACTTTTTTGTTAAATAGATTTGAGTGGTTCAAAATTTCTGGTCGCGATTTATTGACAAAGGAAAAAGTGGGTCCCGAGGCCAGTTGAGAACCACTGCTCTAAAACATAAACAGAATACAATCATTTGCAAATCCTTTTTGACATATTGAATACACTCCAAAGACAAGATAAGTGATGTTCAAACAGGTCAACTTAATGGTTTTTTGAATTAAAAGGAAAGGGGATGCAACACAAAAAAGCTGTGACAGGCATGTTACCACTGTGTTGCATCCCCTTTCCTTTAAACAACACTAAGTGTTTGGGAACTGAGGACACTAATTGTTGAAGCTTTTTTAGGTGGAATTATTTCCCAATTCTTGCTCGATGTACGACTTTCAGTTGCTCAACAGTCCGGGGGCTACGTTGTTGTATTTTGCGTTTCATAATGCAAAGGGAGACGGGTCAGGATAATTACATAATAAACAAATAATACGTTTTTGATATTAGAATACAATCTCAAATCGGCATTTATTACTGGTTGCAAGTGCTAGGAGACTACTCTTTGTTTTATTGTCGCTAATGCTTTACTCGATGTTAAGTATTGCTGTACAACCATTGGTAGTTGTGAGAAGGAAGGCAGAGGGTAGTGTCGTGAAAGATTGGAGTTCAATCACTGGAAACACGCGCAGAGTTGTGCATATTTTATTGCAAGATTGGTAACATACAGATGATACAAATAATCTTAATGAAGCAGCATATATATACACACAGAATACCTGATGCTTACTATATCTGCACACTAACACAGTGGTGATTCGACCTTTTTAACAGTCCCTGGTATTTCCTTGTTCATTTAGAAAAGTTGACTTTGATCACTTTGACATGAAGTGGTCAGAAGACCTTCAATCCATTGTTTTATTAACCTTTACCTTACCAAAGTGAGATGAAATTAAGCGACAAATGAAATGATCGATAACATGTTTGGGGGGAAATAAATAACCAGATCTATTTCCTGTAGAGTTGATCCCTATATATTATACATACATACTCAATATGGCCACCAATAATACTCTGAAATACCAGTGTTTTACCAAGTTTGATCTCTGGATATAAATTCCTTTTGTTACTATTAAACATGCAATGCTGACTTTATTTAGATTCCTATTGTAAGTTTTGTATTTTAGACTCAAGCAAAGATATTCCAGCCACTTCACTTGTGAGTTATTTTGTGTGCAATTTAGCTTTAAGAGCCCAGACTAAATGAGAAAGTGTGTTAATGGACGGTGTTTGCATTGGGTCGTATCATCATGGTCACTTTCTTCAGAGAGTACGCTCCCCCTCTGAACTCGGCCCAGTAGACCCCGTCCTGGTAGCGGCTGCGGTAATGCCCCCCCCCGGTACCACACGCCGTTCATGTTGGAGTGAGCGCAGGCCTTGTACCACCACCCTCCTTTCTGGTAGTGGGCACAGTTACCTGGAGATACAAGGACTTAGATTAGACCAGGGGTGTCCAAACTACGGCCCGGGGGCCAAATGCGACCATTTTGAATCGTTTGCCCTCAGCAAATTCTAAAAGTATAATGAAATGTGGCCCACAAATTAAACATCTGCTATTGTACTTCTTAAATATATATGTTCAAATATATAACACAGTATTCATGTGTTAATAAGCCACATTTTCAGATAAATTCAGTCAATTCAACTCGGGGTTAAGTATCAAGGATACATCGACATGTTGTCTGCACGGGCTGGGATCGAACCCACAACCTTCTGTTTAAAAGACGACTTATCCCTCTCAGCCCCAGTGAAAGCACACCAACAGTTATGATAGCCTTCTCTAGTACTTAATTCCCTCACCTGTGTAGGCGTCGTTGTCTTTGTCCAGTGTTGTGAACTGCTTGCCGTTGTGCCAGGTCAGCGAGTCTCCAGCGTTTCCCTGGTATCGTCCCACTCGCAGCCGGTAGAAGTCTGCCTCAGACTCGATTCTGAAGCTGGCGTACTCTGCGTAAGTCTTACGTCCGCTCCAATCCTCCAGAGTCACCAGCAGCTTGTAGGTGGCCTGGTTAGTCAGCCAGTAGATGTTCTCCAGACCTAACCAGTGCTCCCCATCAATGTTTCCAAACCCTTGCTGTCACAAGAGAGAGACATTTAATTAGCTGCATGTAAACTCATCCAACTGCTCTAACCAGAGATGGAAAACATTACACACATCCTTCACTCAAGTACAAGTGCAGATACTCGTGGTTTAAAATTATCTGGTAAAGGTTCTGAGTAAACTCCTTTACTTAAGTACATTTCAAAGCCCTAACTTCTTTACTTTTACTTAATAGGAAATGCCAAAACAATTCCCCCATTTTAATTAATGTTTTTAAAATGTAGAAAGCACAATTATTTGTGTAAAAGTAATGATACTAGGCAAATCTACTTGAGTATTTGTACTTCTCTACCTCTGGTTCTGAGACATGATTTAATAGGAAATGCCAAAGCGATTCCCCCATTTTAACTAAGTTATGTTTGTCCTCCCTTTGAATACACACCATCCATGTTTTCCAAGCATCGATAAAAGACTGGTCATGATGTAAGAGGGAGAGGCGAAGAGCCGTGGCATTGCATGACGTGTCCCTCCGTCTGAATCACTGCTTTCAATTACATCACACATGCGTTCAATCAGGAGGGAGTCCTCGTCCATGCCAAATGTGAGTTGGCTTAAAGAGGCTTGTTGACTCATTAAGGGGGGGTTGATGGACATCTTGGAAGTGCTCCTTTGGGAGTTTGGTTGTTATTTGAAAGTGATGAGACGTTTTGGGAGGAAGTTGATCTTTGGCAATGAAAGGTTTCACCCTGTGCACCAGTATTTACGTAACTGCGGGTCTTCAGAGAAATAGCTTGGAAACACAGCATGGTTACGTCTTTGAATCATTGAGCAACACTGAGCATGATTGATTTGATTTCAGCTCATATATTTGATTTTTGGTGGGTTTTTGTAATGATTACTCACATCTTCCAGACAGAACAACAGATTGATGGATCAAATTGTAGTGGTTTTGATTGTTTGGACGGGGGGAATCCTACTTTGGTGATCCCCTAATGTTTCCATGATGTCATAGTTTCACTTATGCTTTGAAATATCTGAAAACCAGATTATGGATGAAAGATTGCTTTGTACAGATATTCGTGTTTTCTAAGGGGATGAATCATCACGATCCTCTGATGTTTTGTCGATTGTACCATCGGATTGACATTTGAATTTGTATTAACTTTTGGAAAATAGCATTCATGTTGCCCTGAATTGTAAGACTTTGGTAATCCCCTTACTTTTCATCAAGCACTATGAGGTCAACATATTTGATTAAATTGTTTCAAATACATTGGTTTATGACCAAATACTTTGGAAATTAGTTTCATTACCATCAACCCAAGCTATTCCTTTGGGCTTTTGTGCTAATTTAGCATGCAAACAGCTACAGTAAGATGATGAACAATGAGGGTGGCTCAGTGGATAGTGTGCTGGACTTCGAATCAGGGGATAGCAAGTTCAAGTCTCACTGCAGTCAGCATGTCGTTGTGTCCCTGGGCAAGACACTTCACCCCAAACTGCTTCTGTGCGGATTGTCCACAGCACCGAATGTATGCAAGTCGCTTTGGATAACAGCGTCTAACAAATGACATGTAACGGCCCGTCCACACAGCGGCGTGCGTTGACGCTTGGAGGTGGGCGTATCTGAAGCTTGGGGATTTTTTGCGACCAACAACCAATCACATGAATCTCCCGCCCCCGACATACAAAGCAATAGCAATGTTAAAACGAAGTCAACTGGATATAAAATCCCCAAACAGGCGAAAACCTACCAGTTTCACCCACTGTCTCTGCCACCTCCCTCCATGCCTCGCTCCTCCGGTTTGTATCCCGGTAGATGAACAGAGACTGATCATACAGCACCGGGTGATTCACTACCGCTATAATGAATTTTCCCTCCATTTTTTGGAATATGAGGAAATGACCTGCGTAGTCTCTCCCAGCATACACGCGGTTTGATTGGCTAGCGCTTGTACTGGCAGATTTGCATAAACGGGATTTAATTGGCTGACGCCTCCGTCGAGGCGTCAAAAGTTGAACATTGCTCAACTTTTGAAGCCAGCAACGGCAGCAACGCCAGCAACGCTCCACGTCGCTTCCCAAAATGCAGTTCGGCTAAAAGTGACGTCACCCCATTCAAAGTGAACGGGCAGAAGCGTTGGAAGCTTCAACGCACGACGCTGTGTGGACGGGCCGTAACTGTAACTGTACCAACATAACATAGACTTGTATATAACCTAAAGGTCCAAGATGAATCTAAGAACAGATCAATGTTTAGTACCTTGTACGTCTCCCAGTTTCTAAAGAAGTTCACAGAGCCGTCCGTACGCCTCTGAATGACGGTCCAGCCACCAGGGTCACGTGTCTGGTCACACCAAACCTGCATCAGTCGATTGGTCTTGTCTGGTTTCAGGAGGAACATGCCGCTGTTGGTGTATCCGCCCTCCACAGCTTCCAGACAGTCTTTGAAAGGACCTGCAGGAGAGACGATATGCTGACTAACTATCGTGCATATTGATAAACAAAGGCTTTCATGACTGATTCGCCTCACATGTCATTGTCATCGTTATTATAATTCAAACAACCTGTCAAAGTAACAGACACGGCTACATTTAATAGAACATTTTAGTGCAGCTGGAAAAGTAACGTCACTGTTGCCCATGTGTTCTGTATGCCACATTTGACCATTTATTTCCAGTGTCTGTGATGCTGACAGCAGGAAAGTAACAGTGTGTAAAAGTATTCTTTAAAGGTCACCTAATATGTGAAATCCACTTCCTCATGTCTCTTCTACATCAACATGTGTCCCCTCTTCTTCATGTCTCTTCTACATCAACATGTGTCCCCTCTTCTTCATGTCTCTTCTACATCAACATGTGTCCCCTCTTCTTCATGTCTCTTCTACATCAACATGTGTCCCCTCTTCTCCACGTCTCTTCTACATCAACATGTGTCCCCTCTTCTTCATGTCTCTTCTACATCAACATGTGTCCCCTCTTCTCCACGTCTCTTCTACATCATGTGTCCCCTCTTCTTCATGTCTCTTCTACATCAACATGTGTCCCCTCTTCTTCATGTCTCTTCTACATCAACATGTGTCCCCTCTTCTTCATGTCTCTTCTTCATCAACATGTGTCCCCTCTTCTTCATGTCTCTTCTACATCAACATGTGTCCCCTCTTCTTCATGTCTCTTCTACATCAACATGTGTCCCCTCTTCTTCATGTCTCTTCTACATCAACATGTGTCCCCTCTTCTTCATGTCTCTTCTACATCAACATGTGTCCCCTCTTCTTCATGTCTCTTCTACATCAACATGTGTCCCCTCTTCTTCATGTCTCTTCTACATCAACATGTGTCCCCTCTTCTTCATGTCTCTTCTACATCAACATGTGTCCCCTCTTCTTCATGTCTCTTCTACATCAACATGTGTCCCCTCTTCTTCATGTCTCTTCTACATCAACATGTGTCCCCTCTGCTTCATGTCTCTTCTACATCAACATGTGTCCCCTCTTCTTCATGTCTCTTCTACATCAACATGTGTCCCCTCTTCTTCATGTCTCTTCTACATCAACATGTGTCCCCTCTTCTCATGTCTCTTCTACATCAACATGTGTCCCCTCTTCTTCATGTCTCTTCTACATCAACACGTGTCCCCCTCTTCTTCATGTCTCTTCTACATCAACATGTGTCCCCTCTTCTTCATGTCTCTTCTACATCAACATGTGTCCCCTCTTCTTCATGTCTCTTCTACATCAACATGTGTCCCCTCTTCTTCATGTCTCTTCTACATCAACATGTGTCCCCTCTTCTCCATGTCTCTTCTACATCAACATGTGTCCCCTCTTCTCCATGTCTCTTCTACATCAACATGTGTCCCCTCTTCTTCATGTCTCTTCTACATCAACATGTGTCCCCTCTTCTTCATGTCTCTTCTACATCAACATGTGTCCCCTCTTCTCCATGTCTCTTTTACATCAACATGTGTCCCCTCTGTGGAAAGAGACTCTGAAAGTTTCAGGAACAAAGATTCTCTCTCTTTTTGATCCATTTCTATAAAAACCTGTCTGAAAATGAGCTGATCAGATTTTGGCCACTTTATGATGTCATAACGATGTTTTGGCTTGTGTAACCATTAGCCAATCAGCAACCAAGGTAACCCCACCCCTTATCACCTGAATCTCCTCCTAGAGCACCATTGAGTTCTTTGTAACCAAATGTCTCTCAGAGGGGCGTGGGGAGGGGCTCCTTATTTTCATCTAAAGTAACAGACAGAGAATCAGCACTTTGGAAACAGGGCTGAAACAGAGGGGATTATGGGTAATGCTGCAATGATCTGTTTGGTGTTTCAGCCAATCAGAGACATGTTTTATCTGAGACCTGTAATATATTGATGAAAAACAGTATAATAGGGGACCTTTAAAAGATGATAAATAGCATACAATGTCCTTCACTGCACAGTTTATATGCCAAGCATGTTGCAGCTGATCTCCCACAGTTTTTGGGCCATCTCATCATCAAAAGCCGCCCTAGAGAACCTTGCAGGAGCAATATGTACTCTGGTTACTAATTTCATTTTCGGGGGAGCTAAATCACATCGCAGGGACTGTACTGTATACTGCAGTTTAGCCAACAGCCTGTTTTGAGATGGATCCAGTCTCTTTTAAACAGAGGGGGACAATCCAAAAACAAGATTAACTTTTCAATAAAGCCCTCCAGTGAGTCCTGCTGGCGGACTGTAGCCAGATGTGATGGTTTCACTGAAGGAAGGCACGAAAACCGCCAGATCTGCTACCAAACGTTCGGGATAGTGCCAGATGCAAGAACAGACTTTCCACAGTTCTTTTAAAACGTATAAAAGAGGATGGAAAGTGTTTTTGGTGCGCTCAGACTCCCTGTGGGTTGTGTCATTAGTGTCATTATAGGATCTCGTTAATCACTTGCAGCTGCAGTCATCTTTCAAAAAAGGCATCTGTAATTTTCTGTGAGCATGTTGTCATAGAGCTTTATCACGGAAGAAAAATGATAAGTGGACGCCGTTTACAATGCTTTTTTATGGGCTTCAGAAACCAATCAAACTGTTTTACAACACTCACACACACACACACACACACACACACACACACTATCCTGTCACATGTATCTATTATTACAATAAGCAGTAGTAATCTGTTTCATGTTACGCTCTATTTCTAGCTCCGCTTATTCTATTGTAGCCTACTTGTATATAGGTAACTTCTTCTGCATTACTTGCACTTACTTGCACTACATATGTCTTGCACTATTTTATTTCTTCAATTGGTTCTTGCACTATTTTTATTTGTTTTATTGTCTTATGTCTTAAATAATTTATGTTGCATTGTTGGAGGAGACTTGGACTTGAGATGTTAAGAGCCATAACTACACTGTAGCTGCATATGACAATAAGGCCTTTGAACTTTGTCGAAAACACCTTTTCATTTCGAGATGAGGCTTAGATTGAGTGTCTGTGTGGCCAGGTTATTTAAAGGGGACCTATCGTGCAAAATGCACTTTTGATGTATTGTATGCATAAATATGTGTCCCCGGTGCCTCAGGGAACTCGCGCAGCGTCAGAAAATAAAACCCTTTCTCTTTTCCTCCGTACCCACATCTTTTAAAAACGGGGGTACAATGAGTGGATACAGATTTGCTGCCGATATTACGTAATTTCGGATGGTAGACCCACAGAAAGTTGCCATCAGAAACAATGCCTGACGTGTTTTGGACGTACGCTTGTCTTTATTTACATTAGCAAGCCTCGCTAACACTCAGAGCTAACCTGTACTGGAGAGCACATGTGTTTTTTTAAAAAGCAGGAAATCAAAAAAGGAACTCACCTTGTGATAAACCCGAAAGAGAAAAAGCATTTGAGCTCCATACTGTTTCAGAAATAATCTTTGATGTGGTTTAGAACAGGATGGCATTTTATCACAGCAGAATATAACTTAGCTCAACCACTGAGAGAGATCTCCGGTAGAATTCTGATCAGGCATTAGCTCCGCCTCCTCCTTTTTTTTTTTTTCAAGCTAAGGATCCAAAATCCGCGTTTCTCTAACAGGGCTGGAATAGAGGGGTATGAGGGAAATCTAAAATGCATGATCTGTTTGTATTTTGAGCAAAACACGTAGACATGTTTTTATATATTTGTATATTTCTGAGACCCATAATATATGCCTTAAAATTGCATGATAGGAGACCTTTAAATGTATTTTATAGTTGTATTTGTGACATCGCTTATTTAAATTGGTATTTTATTATAATTAGTATTTATTTATTATATTATAATTATTATTTGTATTGTTATTTTATTTGTTTTATAGGTTTTAATATTTTTCATTTTGTCTTATATCTTTTATTTTACAGAGGGATAATTTTTTATTTTATTGAATTTTCTTTAAATTATACCTTTTTTTACTTTTTGTCCCTTTTGAATTTTTATATTATATTGTGCCAAAAGTTTGATTATAAGTACATCTCTTGTTTTTTGTTTTAATTTGTGCCTTGTTGTTAAAGCACTTTGAGCTGCACCTTGTATATGAAAAGTGCTATACAATCAAAGCTTTATTACTATTTGTATTATCTACTTACCAACGGGCTCACTTGTAAAGCTGTGTGCAGAGCTTGGCATCGTGGGCAGTGGAGGTGGTACTGCTTTAGAGTTCTGGTCGTTCTGTATATCATTATTCATGCGGTTGATGGTGTGCCGGGTGTATTTCTGAGGATCGTAGGGTCTGTATCCTCCGGGAGACAGTTCAGGCATCTGTACGGGAGGCTGAGGCATCACAGGGGGTTGTGGGTAGACCGGGCGTATCCGTTCCTGCACCACACCGTACGAGTGTCCCCCCCGCTGACAATGCTTCTCCAGGTGCAGCAGGAGGGCGCTCTGGTTGTTTGCGAGGGCCGACAGACGCCGGTACTTGTGCTCCAGGTCGCTGTAGCGTAAGCCGAGCGTTCCCATCTGGTTCGTGTGGTTGAGCACTCGGGTCTCCAGCTGCGACGCCTCCAGAGCGTTGTCTCGTTTGCGGATGATCTCGTGCAGCAGTTGCATGTAGAGCTGCGTCACTCTGGAGTTCATGTTGCGGCTCTCCTTGCGCAGGAGCTTGACTTCATTCACCACCCCCCCGTCGACTTGTATCAGCTGCTGCAGAGCTTCGATCTGCCGGCGCTGCTTCTGAAGCTCGGTGTTCAGCAGCTCCAGCTCCTGCTTGTTGACCCGGTTCTCCAGCAATTCCTCGGGCTCCTTGGAGTTCACACAGATGGCCCCAGTGCTTTTCTGCTCGGGGACAATAAACGTGTAGGAACATTTGTCCGTTTGGGAGCGGCTGTGTTCAACGACGGCTCGTTTTTGCCGATTTGGGGCGAAGATAAACTCTTGCTCCGGGATCTCATCACTGTTCTCGATTTCCTGAGTGCCTTCTTGGAGAGAGGACTGGGGTCTGGAGAGCAACAGGAGCCACAGCAGCACCCCCGCAGGGAGAATCATAGCACGGTCCTGCTGCACGAGCCAAGATGATTCCTGGAACAGAGTGGGGAGAGATGATCAGTCAGTCTCTTCTCTCACTGCAGTAGCTAAAGAAAAACGTTCACATCAGGCGGAAATCCACTGTTATATTCGACATGTTTACATTATCAGAGTCAGTCAATGTTGTTGTCAATCTTTCAGTTTGTGTGTACAGACGGAGAGATCGAAATCCCGAATATAAAAACAAATGTATATAAAAATATGTATGTGTTTGAATTCACATCAAACAGTCAATGTTTTGGTGATGAATAGAAAAGCATTACAAATCATTCTGCTGCTTTCGGGTATCGAACTTTGATCAGACCTTTTGGTATATAGAAAAATGTTTTGCATACAATAACAAATATGTAAGACCCTTTATGTCATTGCAGATTCACCATTGACACCTTTTTGAAACACTTAAATCCCATATATTTCATTGTCAAAGAATGTCTCTTATTAATTATTTTTAATATTTTAAATGGTGTCGGACTTTTGAATTGACCCTAGATTGTAGTGAGGCTACTTTGTAACTGATTTCAATCAATGTACGGGAAACTAATCTGCTCTGTAGGATCTGAAGGGCGACTGTGGCTGCGAGGGAGTGCGGTCGTCTTTCAACCAGAAGGTTGTGGGTTCGATCCCAGCCCGTGCAGGGCAAGATACTTAACCCTGAGTTGCTCCCGATGGCGAACGGTGTGTGAATGTTAGTTCCTAGAGTAAGGTACACTGCTCTGTGTGAATGGGTGAACGACATGTAGTATGTAAAGCGCTTTGAGGGGTCTTGAAGACTGGATAAAGCGCTATATATGCTGTCCATTTACCATTAAAAGAGGAATGTACAGAAATTAAGATATTTTTGGAATTAGTGACTACTTTAATCAATAATTACATTTCGCTGTCCAACTCCTCACCGCAGGTCTTTCAAACTGAATTCTGTGCAAATCCATGAAGCCAATTACCAGATAAACAACTTGACCACATATCCCAGGACTGCATAGCAAAGCTCGGACGTAGCATCCAAACACGTCCACTTAGTTGTGTCACAATTGCTTAAGCCAAGTTTGATTTAAGCAATTATGTGTACCGACACATCTGCAACAGTTCAGGCGAGAGATGTGAGATGTTCTGCAGGATGTCAGACTTTCTTTCATGTCTCGCTTTCTATGGAACATGACATCAAGACACCCACTGGCCCCAGAGAAACCGCTCAGAAACAACCACACATGACATTTAAGATCGATCTTTTCCAGATTGATCTCAATTCGTTCTCCTTTCTCTGTCCAGGAGAGCGATTAAACTGCTACATGCTGAATGTTAAGCGTGCAGATCTGTGTAGAGATGATAGAAGTGGTGTAATGGACCAATCTGCACAATGACTACTTTTACTTTTGGTACTTTAACCATATTTTGATGATAATACTTTCGTTATTTCACTTGAGGAACATTTTGAATGCAGGACTTTTACTACACTCTGGTACTTCTACTTTTACTCAAACTACAAGATCTGAGTACTTCTACTTTTACTCAAACTACAAGATCTGAGTACTTCTACTTTCACTCAAGTACAAGATCTGAGTACTTCTACTTTTACTCAAACTACAAGATCTGAGTACTTCTACTTTTACTCAAGTACAAGACCTGAGTACTTCTACTTTTACTCAAGTACAAGACCTGAGTACTTCTACTTTTACTCAAGTACAAGATCTGAGTACTTCTACTTTTACTCAAGTACAAGACCTGAGTACTTCTACTTTTACTCAAGTACAAGATCTGAGTACTTCTACTTTTACTCAAGTACAAGATCTGAGTACTTCTACTTTTACTCAAGTACAAGATCTGAGTACTTCTACTTTTACTCAAGTACAATATCTGAGTACTTCTACTTTTACTCAAGTACAAGACCTGAGTACTTCTACTTTTACTCAAGTACAAGACCTGAGTACTTCTACTTTTACTCAAGTACAAGATCTGAGTACTTCTACTTTTACTCAAGTACAAGATCTGAGTACTTCTACTTTTACTCAAGTACAAGATCTGAGTACTTCTACTTTTACTCAAGTACAATATCTGAGTACTTCTACTTTTACTCAAGTACAAGACCTGAGTACTTCTACTTTTACTCAAGTACAAGACCTGAGTACTTCTACTTTTACTCAAGTACAAGATCTGAGTACTTCTACTTTTACTCAAGTACAAGATCTGAGTACTTCTACTTTTACTCAAGTACAAGATCTGAGTACTTCTACTTTTACTCAAGTACAAGACCTGAATACTTCTACTTTTACTCAAGTACAAGATCTGAGTACTTCTACTTTTACTCAAGTACAAGATCTGAGTACTTCTACCTTTACTCAAGTACAAGATCTGAGTACTTCCCTGACCTCTGGATGATAGTGAGTTATATCTCTATCTCCACAGTGTGCCAGGGCATCTGTTAGATCTGAGGTCAGTGGGAAATGCAGCAGGAGCCCATAAAGTTAGTCCAGACCCCGATCGCCATCTGTCAGTTTGACTTGGAAAAGGTGTCAGGACAAACTGAGCTCTGTGGATGACCTGATAAATGAGTTTGTCACGCATGCTTTATCCCTCCCTGTCTTTGCCCCTGTGTCTCTTTCAGTCACCGACAAACCGACACACACACACACACACACACACACACACACACACACACACACACACCATGTATACATCACTTCAGGGGACATTACATTGACTTACATGTCATTTCCTGGAGACTTATCCTAACCTTAACCATAACCAACACATGCCTAACCCTTACCCTAACCCTAACCAAGTCTTCACCCTAAAATTAATGATTATCGTCATGGGGACCTCCAATTTGTCCCCATAAGGGAGGTGAGTCCCCACACGTGACTGTGTAAACAGATTTAGGGTCCCCACAAGTATAGTAATGCTAGGCCACACACACACACACACACACACACACACGCACACACACACACACGCACACACACACACACAGAGGAACAGTTGCCGGTGTAACTTGTCTGTCACAAACGCACGTCTGCGTCTGGATGCTCAAGCATGTCTTTAAACCACGGGGGGGGGGGGGGCTGGCTGGCTATCCTCCCTCGGCACATTTGGTTTGGCCGACTTCCTGTAAAAGAGTAGCTGGTGAGTTAATTATCAGTCCCTGTAGGAGTCGTTTCCTGAGTCTCTGACGTGTATCCTCCTGCTCTGCCTCACCGTGAAGCTTCATGAAACTGAGAAGCTTTCCTCAGTGTTGATCCCTTACACACCATCAGTGTTTCTGCCGTTAACGCGGCTCAGCGTTAGTCTTTACATATTTGCATGATTAAGATAAATAAATAAAAGCTGTACCTTTTTTATTGATCACAATTTCGGAGGCAATAAACGAGGCATTATGTGACATTTAAAACGAGTAGGAAATAAACGGACATAATCATAAAATGGAAACATCTCAAAATAGACCGAACTAAAAAGTAAAAGATTTATATAATGACAGTGAAAGATCTGATTAGTGTCCGTCGAATATAATAATAATAATAACGCATTTTTTTTAAGTAAGTAAAAAATAAAAAGGCAGTCAAGAGGAAGTTGATTGAGAGGGGGGGGGGCTTATGGGTAGACAGAGTTGAAAAGATGTGTTTTGAGGCGGGACTGAAAGACTGTGAGGGACTCAGTCACAAATATATATATATATATTTATATATATATATATATTTATATATATATATAGTCACGAATATACCCTATGAAGTGTCGATTACAGCTCACAAAATATAAAAGTCGGATATCATTTACATTAATTACACTGTCGATTTAAGAAAGTCGATATTTCTCCTCAGAAAAAACCCCACAGATTAATACAATCCCGTTTCACAGCGTACTTCCAAGTGGGATGTTGGTTAAAAGCAAAGGATTGTTATCTTTATTAGTGTTAACCTTTACATGATGACTGGTAATGCATTAAGAGACGTTTAATTGGGCGTGCAGCACTAGTGGTCAAACTTGGATCAAATCTGGAGGAGGTGGCAGAGGGGAGGACGAGGAGGAAGCTCGACAGCATCCTAGAGAACCCCTCCCACCCACTCCACGCAGAGCTAGTGAAGATGAGGAGTACGTTCAGCCACAGACTCATCCCTCCACAACAACGCACCAAGCGCCTCGGACAGTCCTTTGTGCCTGTAGCCATCAGGCTGCACAACAAGGGGTTAAATATGAAAAAGAAATACAATTAAATCACTGGACATAAATATACACTGTTTCCACAACCCATGTTAACTTTTCACTTGTCACTTATTCCACACTTTATAACTTAGATGGTGACCAAATATGTATATATGCTGACAGTTATTTTACTCTTATTTTTATTCATCTCCTATTTTCATAGTCTTTTATTATTATTATCATTATTATTTTTTCCTTGATTTTATGTTATTTATTATTTATTTTAGATTTTATTGATCTGTGTGAATCTTTGCTGTACTGTTTTTTTCATGCTTACCCTGTAGCTGCTTTGTACAACTGAATTTCCCCTCGGGAAGTCTTATCAAACTTGCTTTACTACTATTTCGGGGTTTATTTGAAAAACGAATTATGCGAAAAGTAAGAAATCTGGAAAGGTTTGATACTTTCACACGGATTAACGTAAAGGAACTGACACTTTGATAAGAGTCACTCTGCACATCACTTCACCAAATACTACCAGAAGCTTTGTGTCGGAAATGAAGGAGTGCGTTTGAATTAAAGTCCATATTAAGGAATATGAAAGGTTCCCTGTGGAGTTTTTGACCTCAAGTAGAGCTACGGAGAGTTTCTTGACATGTGGGTTCATGTTTTCTTTGTCTCACACAATACGACACACATGCACAATCGCATGAGTCATGACAATGGTTTCACATTACTCCCCTGACACACTCGAATAATTACAGATCCTGTTACGAAACAACTGCATTTGATAAGGACGTCATTAGTTCTGGAGTTCCTCGTTCCACACCACTGTAACGGCACACTATTCAACAAGTCATTGAGGTGACTCTAAGTTTATCTTCTTTAAATCAGAGCTTTAAAACAAATGTAAAATCTATCAAGCTGTAAACATGACATGCAAGACATCTAACATGTTTCCCAGCAATGAGAGTATTGGTTTAAACTCACAACGCATGCATTTAATCCCCCTAAAGATCGTTGGAGAACATGGAGAACAATCTGTGATACTCAAAAAGTCAGTCATAGGAAATGAAAGGCTCAACGGACTGCTCCACTCACCTCCACTTGTCTCCTTTTCCTTCAACCCCCTGCCTGTCTATGACTTCCTCAGCAGTCAGTAATTCCTCATGTCCTCTGCGTTGGTCCAGTATTTAGTCAGTGGAACGTCTTCACATTATTCCCCTTGGCCCGCTGTCAGTCACTTTCTTCATGTGGAAAATGTTCAGCCCTGATGTCTCTGCACAGGACCCCAAATGTCCAATCAATGAACAGCCAGAGCTTTCCCGCTGCGACTTCATTCATCGGCACCTTGGTCATGTGATGAGTCATCAACTGAACTCACGCCTGTTTACTCACTTCAAAAAAAAGAGCCTGGAGCTCCCTCCCCATCCTGCCATCACCAGGG